>NC_060265.1:6939956-7219956 GCF_021901455.1 Neodiprion lecontei
TTTTATTAGCGGACTGACAGGTACCGAATTTGGGGTTGCGCGAAAAACGAATTGAAATAATTTATTGTAAACGTGAACCAGGAACCACGGAGCGCTTATCCTGGAAGTCGAGAAATTTTATTACCGGACTGACAGCTACCGAATTTGGGCTTGCGCGAAAAACGAATTGAAATAATTTATTGTAAACATGAACCAGGAACCACGGAGCGCTTATCCTGGAAGTCGAGAAATTTTATTACCGAACTGACAGTTACCGAATTTGGGCTTGCGCGAAAAACGAATTGAAATAATTTATTGTAAACGTGAACCAGGAACCACGGAGCGCTTATCCTGGAAGTCGAGAAATTTTATTAGCGGACTGACAGCTACCGAATTTGGGCTTGCGCGAAAAACGAATTGAAATAATTTATTGTAAACGTGAACCAGGAACCACGGAGCGCTTATCCTGGAAGTCGAGAAATTTTATTAGCGGACTGACAGCTACCGAATTTGGGTTTGCGCGAAAAACGAATTGAAATAATTTATTGTAAACGTGAACCAGGAACCACGGAGCGCTTATCCTGGAAGTCGAGAAATTTTATTAGCGGACTGACAGCTACCGAATTTGGGGTTGCGCGAAAAACGAATTGAAATAATTTATTGTAAACGTGAACCAGGAACCACGGAGCGCTTATCCTGGAAGTCGAGAAATTTTATTAGCGGACTGACAGCTACTGAATATGGGCTTGCGCGAAAAACGAATTGAAATAATTTATTGTAAACGTGAACCAGGAACCACGGAGCGCTTATCCTAGAAGTCGAGAAATTTTATTAGCGGACTGACAGCTACCGAATTTGGGGTTGCTCGAAAAACGAATTGAAATAATTTATTGTAAACGTGAATCAGGAACCACGGAGCGCTTATCCTGGAAGTCGAGTTTCACCGCGTAGCGGACCCGAAGCGCGGGATCCGGGAGGTTGAGAACCCGGTACTCGAAATACGTAGCGGACCCGAAGCGCGGGATCCGTGAGGTTGAGAACCCGGTACTCGAAATTTGCGGAGCGCGACTCTCATGCGTCCGCTCTACTGCGCGGTTGTGTCCCGACTGAGGAATTCGGCTAGCTGATTTTGAATTGGTGACGTCACTTTCTGAACGTCCGACATCCAAACTATGGTTTCGAACTTTGATACTATGTATGATGATGTATGATGTACGATGTATGATGTATGATGTATGATGATATGATATGATGTATAATGCTTTTAGTCTTCACGTTTCATACAAGAAATACACACTTCATCTCTCCTGCCGATTCCAGACTCAAGCGGCCAGGCCCTTCGATGGTCCGCCGTTGACTGAAGATATATCCTTCAGTTAACGGGTCAGCTAATAACGCAGTCGTTCTGCGATAGTTGGATGATGATTGCGAAGACTGTGTTACTCGGAAAGTGAATGCACCCAGCATACGGCCAGCATCATATCGAAATCGTTAACTCTCCGATGATCTGCAATAAGTTCTCAACTCTACAATTGAAACATCTCAGGGAGCGCAAGCGCACGATGATTTTCGGTTGTCACATCAAATCCCATTGGGGCAACTGTCTACATATTTTTCAGTCAACGTAGGAGGTGTTAGGAGGTGGTTGGAGGTGTTCGGAAATGGTAGGCGGTGGTTGACGCCGGCAGGAGGTGGCAGGGGGTGGTAGGAGGTGTTCGGAAATGGTGCGAGGTAATCGGTGGCAGTTGGGGGTGTTTGGCGGTGGATGCTCCACGCTTCTTGTCACGGGGATGATCGAGCTGATCGACATTTCTTAGTCGCAGTGGACAAGTAGTCTTACGTACTAACTTTGTACCGACTCATTCTCACGCTATCACATCTACACTGCTTTGGCTGCTACGAATGTTGGCGCGTGCCCGTTAGGTAGAGTTGATAGAGCAGAACCCTCTTACGCTCCCAGGTCCACCTGGGCCCACTCGCCCACCGAAAACTGTTCACCAAAATTTACCCAGGGGTATCCGTCTTCATATTCTTTAGTCAACGTTGATAATACGTGAAACTGCTAATACCCCCAAACCTGCCTAAACCCGCCCAATTGCTACAAAAAATAACTCAGAGCTGTGTGTCTGTATATATCTTTAATCAAAGCTGATGTTGCGTCTAACTCTATTTTCGTGATCAAATTCTGTTTAAACTCGAGGCTCTATCAGACAATGTTAGTCACACATTAACTAGGAGTGTATTCCGAAATATACTTGCAGTACTCATAGACATATATGTCTGTGGCAGTTCTGCACGTACTGGCAATCGCGTTCCGAAATCACGCGATAGCGTACTGCCGCCAGTCAGTGACGTCACCAAATTTGTGACGTTCTTGACGCTACTGCGGCTGGGACGTGAGGTAGTTGAAGTACTTGAGAGATGGCCACGTTCTCGGTGTAGTTGGAAAGTAGCGTTCAGATTTTACTGCGACTGGCAATTCGGAGTAAAATCGGAAAGCAGTTCGCAGTTGACTGCGTGACGTCACGGTCGGCAGTACCGAAAGTATATTTCGGAATACACCCTAGAGTTTTTCGAGACTAGGCTAGTGCTGCATGATGTTGGCAGCCTTGAAGTTGTTCATGACCCAAAATTCGGCTACTTTCAGTCGACGCTCATTGTAACCTCAAAACATTCCGATTTATTTAGAGTGAATTTAGGTAAAGCTAAGTTATGTTTGAGGTTAGACCCGTGTTTATACCTCAAGTTTATGTCAAATACTGTATTTAATGTGTGAAACATGTCAATCTACCTTTGTAAATTATGTTCCGTTTTATTGCTGGAACATTTTGGACCTGTCGTGCAAACTGTGGGTGACGATTTACTGAAATACGATCGGAGGTCACTACGAGCTATAAAAGCAGCTGTAAATCTGCCGCTTAACAAAGTACGGCTTCGTCAATTTCAGATAATTTGGAAAGAAAGAACGTATTAATTGGAATTAAATCTTATCCCATTAATCTAAACTCTTCTATTTATATACAGATCAAGGAGGTGATGTGCGTTCTTATAAAGTATGGATTTGTTGAACACAGCAAAAATGATAAACTCAACGAATATATTATTGTTCACGAGCGAATTTTGATGATCCTGCGATATCCAAGGTATCGTGCTCAATGCTTTGATTAAAATAGCTGCAAGTTATATTCGATTTATTGTCCTGTTATTCTTCTCAAACTAAACTTCCTTCAAGGTACATGTTTTTCGTCAAAAGTCTGCTGGGTGACGAAGCTGAAATTATGCTAGAAGAGCTATTAAGACGAGGCTACGAAACAGCTTCGAAAATAATAGTCAAAACTTACCAAAGACTGAAGCAACTATCGAGTGAGCGATTGTTTTTAAAAGATTTATTCAACTCTTCGTTGTTTGATTGCCATATGTACATGTAAATTCTGTAATTTTTGTCAAATCATCAGGTGACCGCCAACAACCGGTGGAAATATTGAAAGAAAAATTTGAGTCACTGGTCAAGCATCAATTTTTAATGCGTTCCATTATTACGCCAGCTGCTCTAGAGGACCCTATAGATTTAAACGTAGAAAAGCTTGACTTTAGTTTCCCAGATCTTAATCTCCTGGCACTTTCTCGAATGGCCAATGGCATCGCAGCAAACCCTGGAGACAATAATATATATTGGCGCATTAATTTCGACAGATTCACTCAAGATATCAGGTAACAATTCAAAAACCGCGAGAAATTATCAACTTGCATGAATAAAGTCATTTGCATTCATTAACTTTCTAATGAGACTGAAGTTAGTAATGTTAGAGTAACCAAATGTTGAAATAAACGTCCACATTTCACAGCTTCATATCAACTGACGGAGTTCAATTTACCAAATACAAGTTTGTCCGTCTGTATTATGGTTTATTAAATTCCAGAAAATTTCAATATTGCAAAATAACGAGTTTTTATGAAACTGCGTTGTTACGATAACGCTAAGAACTTCAACCTCATACTTTATCGTGGTATATTACATTTCAGGGATCAAATCATGGTCTCTGCTATCACTAAGCGTTTTGATGATAATGCCGGAGAGCTAATGAGGCAAATGCTGAATCTAATGTACTTGCGCACAGCTGAGTGGAGGGCAACGTCAAATCCTATACCTTACGTGGAAATAAAGGATGCAGTTAGAAAGTTGAAATATCCCATGTTAATTCAACACCTAGATCAATATTTGTGCCTTATTGGTCAGTAAATTATTTTGATTATTGACCTGATATCAGTCACTGACAACGACCATTCAAATAGCATTATATCTTCAGAATCTTGAATCTCTAATTCCAGAGATATTAAATGAAAAGAAAAAAAAATGAAATCGTGTAATTGCAGAGGAAGATACTTGCCAGTTTTTAAAAAGGGTTGGAGATAGCGGAGGTGGACAGTTTAGCATAAACATGAAACAAGCTTTCACACAGTTAACGTGGACTACTCTGGAGAATATTGTCCTTGAACGATTCGGATCAAAGGCTGCAAGAATATTTAGGTCAGTATTCAACATATTACCAAACAGCACTCATATAACGTGTAAGTAATAAGATGTTCTGTCGCAGATTGGTACGTACAAGAAAATACGTCGAGCAGGAACAGATCCAGCAGTTGGCGATGATACCTGCTAAGGAAGCTAAGCATTTAACGTACACGTTGCTGCAGGAGAATTATATCCATGTACAAGAATTAAAGAAGACGACGGTTTCGAATGCCCCGACAAAAATATTCTTCCTTTTTCACATAGACCTTGATCAGGTTGTCGGAATGGAAATAAGTCACTGCTATCATGCTCTTTATAATACCATACAGCGGCGGGATCACGAAAACACGGTGAATAAGAGGATGATTGAGAAACACTTGCGGGTACAAACGCTCACCAGTAACTTGAAGGAACATGGGGCCACAGAAGAACAGTTAAACGATGTCGGTATTTTGATAGATATAATTAAGTCTTTAACCCGATTTTAAGGAATGCTTATTAAGCTGAAATTGATTTGTTTCCCGTTATATTTACAGATAGCGGAAATGATGACCCCGTCTGAAAAGTTAGAACTGGGCAAAGTACAAGACATAATTAAAAAACTTGGTGCCAGCGAACTACAGATAGATGAAACGTTATTTTTGTTGACAATGTATTCACGGTATCAAGAAAAATAAAAACTTTGATATTCAATCACGTTGTTTGACAATGAGACAAGAATAATGAACAAATTTCATAAAGCCAGTGACCTCGGCGATCCAAGAGAATCTCGAAAGATGACTACCATTGGTAACATAGAGAAAACTAGGAGTGCTTCGATGGCATTCTCGGGATCCAAATATTTTTTTGTTTGTAAGGGCGTTCAAATAAGATTCCAACCCAATGAAATGCTCATAAACATATAAATACATTATACTGTAGATCAAAGCGATGTAAATAAATGAACAAGAACGCTGGTAAGTTTCAAGTAAGTGTGAGAAAATAAATATAACTGTTCAACTGTTCGTTTTATAAATAACCAAGAAGTTTAGTGACTTCATAAATTTCAAGACTTATACGCTATAGTTTCGTTTACGTACCGTTTGTTTTTCGCCAAATCTCGGAATCGTTACATTATTGCATCACGAGCAGACACATCATATTGCGCGCACAGACATATTATTGCAGAAAAACTTTGGCCAATAACTGAAGTAAAAAGGTAATAAAAATAATTTACGACAACCGATATAACATATTGTTTATTTCATACGGGTATTTTATTAATATGTAATGATAATAATAATAATAAAAATAATATTAATAATAATGATTACGCATGTAAAATACTAACAACAAAGAGTACCTAACTTTTAAATTATTACAATAAATATAATGATATATCTGTGTGTTTATTATTATATATATATATGTACACATATATATATACAGATATATATATATATATGTATGTATGTACCGATAGTACTGCTGGTACTGCTCTCCTAAATATCAGGATACAACAGTTCAGCATTTGAGTGTCGCTATTAACTGCTGGAAAGGTCGTACTTTTATGTAAGAAGTACCCGAGATTGGGGTGGAAATCTGTTAAAGATTTTTCAACGATTTCATATAATTGTGACTGATTGAAACAAAAATAATGATAATAATAATAATAATAATACATTCATCATGGATATGTGAACCTTGTCGATTCGGTAATTGAGAAACATAACATTCGTAAGTGTAATATTATTGTTAATAAATCTTAAAAATTGCAACTCATGCGAGAACCGCGTATAATAATGACTTTTATACATCGCACCGTTACAGGCAAATTATCATAAAAATAACGTCTTGTTGCACAATTAATCGGCACTCTGTGAAACTAAACGAGTATAAAACGATATTATGGGCAATCAATGCGGATAATAAACGCTGTGCGTTATGGCGTTTATGATTATCATACTCGACTAGGTATTCGTCGCAAAACGTGGATTTTTTAACTATACTTCATGATAAAATATAATTATAGGTATATATACATCACGAATCTCATCACTCGCCTGGATGCAGAAGCGATAATTTTTCCGGCGTTTTCTTGGATTAAATAATATTCATTATTATATCGTCCACCCAAACACTCTTTTACCGGACAGTAATTAATACTCCCGTAGGAACAAATCAATTGTAAATTCTATCTATGCATTATGTGTGCGCAATTGTATGCAGTGATGAAAATCTAAACATGGGTTTCAACAGATATCAAGATTCAATTAGGATTAGCTGCGTTTCACATAAAATCCGGATGGTTCAACATATTATATTAATAGTAATAATAATGGCAATAGTATTAATGATAATAATAATAATAGTAATAATAATATGTTTTGATTTTGTGCCTTTGATTTATTCGTTTTTTGTTTTTTGCTTTATTCTTAAATATATATATATATATATAATGTTCTTTTCTCCCTCTACAAGTATTATAGAATTGTAGATTACGAGTGAATTATTATAGTTTATCGTAGGTGTGCAGTGTTTAGATGAACGTTGGAACGTAGGTATAGATTCCTTACACGGTGACCAAACTCAACAAAAATTAAAGATGGATCTGATGTGTACATACCTATCACGTTATTACTATTTATAATAAATGTTCAGTATTCAATTTTCGTACCTCGACGTTATTTCCATTTATCCAGTCAGACAGCGTCTCTATTTACATATATACCATACGTGATTACTTTTTCTATTTTCCTCTTTTCCCCTCTCTTGTACAATCCTCCGCGCAATTGTGGATATTATAGATCTATACGTTTTTAAAGATAATTATTATACATCCTAAAGTTAAGTCTGATTTTAGATGAAGCATCATTACTTTGTTACGTTTTATATAGGTATGTATATACGAATTATTGGAATATCGAGATGGTTGTTAGTCAATTTTTTCTTTCACGTTAGTTTATACGCACAATAATAACGATCAGTACTGTAATTGGATTTAAAATTTATTACGAGATAGATTCTTTTACATTTCGCAGTCGAGTCTGGATATTTTCATCCGTACGCGATATTATCATTACAAGCTGACCAGTTGAAGCGATAACCTGTCATGCAGGTATAAAATTGTGACGTAAATTAACAATATTAAAAAGAAATTACCGATGTAATTGTTGCGCGACATTTTACCGCCAAGAATTTAAACGAAATGCGATCGACTCAATTTTCATAAATTATCTCGTCACTGATCACATAAATTTAACAAAATTTGAGGAAGCAGTGACAGCAGTTGGGAAGTCTTATATAAAGAATAATCCATTAGCATATCATCGGATCTATCAGCCCGTGGACGATATTTATAAAAAAATATGTATATGGCACATTGGGCAAATAAAATGTAAAGACGGGCGGAAATTTTGTTCTTTACTGTATCCATCGTGTGACTACGTAATTATTTAGTTTATAAATCAATTACCGTTCCGTTCATTCGTTTCCTTGACTCTTAAACAATGTCAGTTGGTTCAAATTTTTCAATGTTTGTTTGATTAACGATAGCAGAAAAGAAAAGAAAAAAACAGAAATAAATCTCCAAATGACTCGAAGATTACTAAATCATAAAATTGATAAACGATCTATAGATGCGTACGTAAATACTGTATAATGAAATGAAACGGTTATCGCTCATATTAGCAAGTAAAATTGGTCAATATTTATATATCTCTAAGTACATGTAAGCTATGCGCAAGTGTGATTTGTTTTTCTTTTTTCATGGAAATGAATAATTAATAGTAATTAATTACAGGTATAATTGTGTGTTAGTTAGAGGAGGGGCGTAATAGTTAATCGCGGTTACCCGTGACATACACACATATATTATTATATCGTTTTCTGCGATGAGTTTGTAAAAAAAAAAAAAACAGATTGTTTTCTTCTTCATTATTATTATTATTGTTTTTTTTTTATTTATTGAGTATTCGAGTATCATCGAGTCTGGCATCTGACCATCCAACCTTTGCGTTGTCGTCTAGACTGGCACATATACAACCTTTTCTACCCCTAGAGTTATTAAAAGACTAATTAATAGCTTACAATAACAACAATGATAGTAATAATAATAGCAATAGCAATAGCAATAATAGTAATAATGACATGACTAATAATAAAAATAATAAATGTAATAATAATGGGTTTCGTATTTGAATTAACGATATATTCTATGAACTATATGTATATATGTATCTAAAGTACTGTATATATATATATATATACATACATACATATATATATATGCATATGTATATGTACATATATATATACATATATATTGATAATTACACGTACGGCTACGTAGGTACATCACAATTAATATAGTTACACTGTACATTAATGATATTGACGCTAATATCGCGATTATATTTTTATATCTGTATATAATATAATATCCGTATCATTGTAACGTGTTTCCTTACGGATGAAAATGCGAATTTTCATTAATTTTTTTTTTTTTAATACAGATGCATACATACATGTATATTTATAGGTATGTCCGTACATGTATGTACGTACCTGTAGGCATAATAATTATGAGTACGAATCCGTTATATATATAAAATAAATATTATTATAAACATATTTTTAATTTTTTTTTTTTATTTTTTTCTTATTTCCTTTTAAGCTATCCTATCTGTCGACCCAAAATGTGCATCCGTGCTGCGGCTGATCCGAGTGTTTTTTACACGAACCGGCGTCAGATTGGTTACATCTTGGGGTACAGATATATCAAGGATACTGGCTCTCTTTGTAAAATTATATTAGGTACCTTGTATATAATTGCACTGATTATACATGTATATATATATATATAATATATAATAATATATAATATATCATAAATAATAGAAATGTACGAACGAAAGAAAGGAAGAGAAAAATAAAGGAAAGAGAGAAAAAAATTAGAAAAAAAAAATTAAAAAAAAAAATCAGCATACATTTATAGTTAGAAGACAAAAGAAACAGAGCTGAGAATTAAAATTTGTTACAAATAGTAAATGGATATTAGTTTTTCATTCGCCAACGCGATCAGGGTGGCACAGTATGTATTTATAGTGGCAACAAGAAGATTTTAAACGAACTTCAACGGGATTACGGGTTATTATTGTGAGCGATTCGACCCGCCCCACATGCAAGTTCGTTTCTTCTCGAAAACTGTTATTTGGCACATTAGTATTAGATATCACATCAAGTTTCCGTCGTCGCAATAATCCGCCGGACCTTCTCCTTCGAGGAAAAAAGAGCCGCCCGAATCGAGTTTACCTCTACGTAACACGTGCAGCAACGGATTTGCGATTTTTATTTTACGCCTGGTTCGGCTTCTCTTGAAATTATCAGACCGTTAATTTAGAAATGGTAATATGGTCTATCGGAGAAATGGTCGATGTTAGAAAAAAATAAATAAAAAAATTTTAAAACTGGAAGAATGTCCTTCGAACGGTTTCTGCTTTTTTTGAAACTCGTCGATTCGTCGCTGAGGTAATTTTTAAAATCCGTTATTGCATTGTTCTGGGTCATTGGCCGGGACGTGAATACGATTTGATCGAACGAACGACAGTACATAGGTATGTACGGGTAAGAGTTAAAAAACAAAAAGAAAAAAAAAAACGGAACAACAAAATATAAGTAAACTAATAAACAAGAAGGTACGCAAAAGGAAGATCGTAAAAAAAATACACACACATATATATAATATATATATACATACAAATTAAAATTGTAAAAGGGTTCGCTCGCAAAGATAGAACGATACAACATCATCATAATATTCAACAGATAATAATTTGAAATTCATCGATTGTTAGTCTATACCGATTAATAAATAGCACTAATAATAATATTAATAATAATAATAATAATAATAATAATGACAATAATAACCGGGATAAAAAGAATAATTTAATAATAACAATTTACTAAAATTCACACAACTCATCTCTCTATTTTTCTTTCTCTCGTTCTCCAGTTTGTTTCTATACATATAACCTGCCTTATAATTACAATAATTACCTACTATTACATAGTTTAGAGTAATATTAAAGTCAATAAATTAATGATGCAAATACTATAAGTACTAAGTGTGCGTGTGCATGTGCGTCAGTGTGTGCGCGCGCGCGCGCGCGTGTGTGTGTGTGTGTGTGTGTGTGTGTGTGTGTTTCTGTTTATATTATTATTAATATTATATAATAGGTATAATATTATAGCGTATAAGCCGTTACAGGCTGTAAACGCGTGTTTGTGCTAGTACGGATCTGGCACGCTTTGCTCGGTGTTAGACCGATTCACATTAACCTGCCTTATTACATGGAAACTGTTTAATACATATACATATATAAATATAATACATGTTCAACGTCGATGAGCGATCTCCGTCAAAAGTATATGTCTATTCTCCTCCCTCTCCGTTGAACGAGAGAAAGTGAGAAAGTGAGAAAGAGAGAAAGAGAGAAAGAGAGGAGAAAAAAAAGAAAGAGAGCGAGAGAGACAGAAAAGACAATTGTTAAAAGTAGATATACATACGTGTATGGCGTGTATTAGGCAAGTGTGCGCAGATTTGAAAGTTATATAATACCTAAGATGCGCGAATGAGGAGTGTGACGATGTGAAATGTTACAGTTACAATGCGAAACGATAACGTGTCGCTTATCCGTCTGTAGTTTTTCATCGATTTATTTTCATGTTCATTCAATATGTGCATGCAGCCCTTTTCCTTTTGCCAAAGTTCAAACCTGGATTAAACGAATAAAGAAGGGACGCTTGATATGAGACCGGACTCTTCTGATCCGTCATCAAAATCGTACAAGGTTATTAGTCAAAATGAATCATCATTACAAATAGGACTGGGAAGAATTAGGAACAAGATTTTTCTTTTTCTGTACGTGATCTATATGGAAACCCGGCAAATATAACATTCTGGGATACAAAGTAGTGCGCTTTGGCAAACCAACGGGACGTTATATTACGATTACCAATATTACTACTACTATTATTATTACTGTTTTTTTAAATTATTATTATCATTACCGTTATTATGATTACCAATATTGTTATTATTATCATTATCATTATTATTATTATTATTATTATTATTATTATGTATTGCGCGCACTTATTTTTTTTTTTTATTAAAACGCCTCAAAGTGCTAATGCTAGGTACCCGATGCAGTACTCTAGATTAGGCGATTGATGTGTCAAGTGATCTTATAATGTTAAATGTTTAGAAAACTCAAATAAACGAACCATTCTATTTTCAAGTTAATGTTATGCGTACGTTTCTTTCACCTCCCGCTCCATTGGCTACCTTTTCCTGGCTTGAGATTGAATTCTTGAAATATTGCAGTCGTTTTTGAAGGCAAAAAAAAAAAATTTCAAGTTTTTAGAAAATTATCTATATCACTGCCGATAAGCCAAAGGTTTCGAAGTATAAGATGTCAAAGTAATGGGTTATCTTTCAATCAGTTTGTTTCTATATGAAGAAGACAAAAAAAAAAAAAATGTCAAAGCGAAAATTTTAAAACACTCGTCAACTTTGATTCCTGATAAATGAATTTGAAACCAGACACAACCATGTTCGAGAAACGGTAGGTGAAAAAATATCAGGTGCGCAGTGTTTCTTTTTTCACTCTCATTTTTCTCTCTTTCTATTATTTGCCTGACAATCTGTAACGCTCGGAAATGTTTCAATTGTTTTTCTAAATTTCATTGTAATAAATTGCGTGTGTTTTATTTGTATGTATGTATAGGTAGGCGCGGATCGATATTCGATATACTTATAGCTACGGTATAAAGATGATTTTACATCGCCTAGGTAGTACGTTGCGTGACATATAGTACAGCGCGTTGTGTGTAGCATATACGTATACGTAGGCGTATATATAATATATAAATATATTATATATAATATATAAATATATTATATATATCTATATATACGTCTCGAGACGACGTCGCGTTTGCCATTTCATTTCTGCACCTTCTTTCATCGGTTTAGAAAATTGGTTGGAATTTGATTATCGATACCTATACAACGGACGTCGCGACGATGTAGTTCTTCCGTCCAGTTGATACATTGCACATATTCACCTCGTCGCTGATGTACACCAAATCATACTTTGAACGCGTTACGATACCAAACTTCCAGCTTCATAATACCAAAGCGAATCGGACCGTTCCTCAAATTCGCACGCAGACAACATACCTATCGTACAGTCATACCGTTAAGTAATCTTTGCTCGCGACCCTGCGTGCCATGTAGATGCAAAATATGCGAAGAAGCCAGTTCTCGATGGCCAGTTGAATAGCTTCTTCCTTCCTACCTTTCTTCCTATCTTCCTTTCATCCTTTCTTCCTTTCTTCCCTTCCTATCTTCTTCTCCTCCTTTCCGTTCGCCGTGACACGTTCATACACGTCCTTCGGCGGCGGGGTTGGCGATAAAAGAATAAATAAACCCGGCCCCAGTTCGAACCAGGTTACCAAAAGAGTTCGTGGGCAAGTCTTGCGTTAGCTCCGGGTGGCCACGAGGGCTGACCCGGAGCCGCGGCTCAATCCTCGTCGTGGTGCCGCGGACTGACGTCGTAACCGCCAACGGACCCCGGGTTCTCGGGGGAAAAGTTCATTATGTCACTCGGGGATAGACTGTCCTGGGGGTAGTAAAAGGAACCGTGGTCCGAACTCGGACCGGGGCCCCCTCCGTTGAGGAGCGACGCCGGCGGCGACACCGACGGCCTCGCCGAGGGACCAGGGTGAGGTGACGTCATTTCCGATCCGACCGGCGACAGGAAGCCCATGTCGGGACCACCGCCGTCTCGGTGACACCAGAGCTGCCTCATCTCCTGCCGTCGCTGTCGCATCAGCGACTTGTACTCGGAGATCCGCATCTTCTTCCCGTCGACTATGCATGTCCTTTTCGGACGCGGTCTGTATCTGTAGTCCGGGTGCTTCTCCATGTGCAATTTCGAAAGCCGAGACTGCTCCTCGTAGTACGGCTGCTTCTCCGAATTCGACATCGCTTTCCATCTCGCACCTGTAACGCCAAATTTACACATTTTTCACGCACGGGAAAGTGGCTGAATATTATGAATTTCAATCACGAATGCGAAGAGGATGTAAACTATCGAAGAGAATCTGTCTCCAAGTTTAAAGTGCCGTGTAGATTATGCGATAGCCTTTTGCATCTCACAATCAGTGGTCAAGTATAAATCTGCAGTATTCGGAGAGTTTCGCGTTTTCGGAGAGACTGCGGAATGATTCTCGAATGACGAAGAAAGTAAAATGAAAATAGGCAAAAGCGCCGTTGCACTCACCGAGTATTTTCGATATGTTCGAATTGTGCATATCCGGGCACGCCTTGAGGATTTTCCTCCGTTCGTCCTTGGCCCATACCATGAACGCGTTCATAGGTCGTTTAATATGCGGCTTGTTTTCACCGTCCCGTTTCTGCTGCCTCACCATTTTCGCTAAATATAAACGAGTAGGATTATTTTTAACTCGTCGAATATTGAAAGAATTGCCGAAGAGCGCTTCGATCGCACCAAGAGACACGAGAAGGTGAAAAATAAATAGCAAAAAAAAATAAAATAAAATAAAATAAAAATGGACCATGAAGTTTCTTTCGATTAGTTTTTACAGGATTCAAATATTAGCACGTTCAATCGTCACGTTATTTTAATTTAAAAACAATAGTTTTCATTATCGACTAATCACCTTTTTCTGTTATATCTTCAGGAACCTTGTAGCCTTGCTCTCGTCCCCACACTGTAACAAAATGAACAATTATGCGTTTCGACGAGATTTAAATAAATTGCTGTTAACCGTTGTGTGAAGCGATCGTTGATCAACGAGAACGAGTAGAAAAGCGAAACGAAAAGAAAGAGGGAGAATGAAAGTATAAAAAAATATCTCGGTCCAATTCACGTCATACGCAATAATTTTTCTTTGAAAATTAAATGAACACATATATATATATACAACGTATGCAATACGTTATATGCGAGGGTGGCTGCAGAGATAATAAATTGTAAATTTTGTCGTCATGCTGCAGGAACAAAGTTATGCTGCAGTGAATCATTCCAAACAGGCGATCATATACAGACGACGTTACAACGCATGATGTTTCTTCGACACGTGTGGTCCTGATAGATATATATTTTTTTTTCATTTTTATTCTCCATTTTTTTTCCTTCTTCTTCTTCTTCTTACACTATAGATAGACCTATCATTGGCTCTAGTTCTCGTTCGGTACGAATCTCGTACGTAGAAATAGACGTTTTGATTAGAGCCAGCCAGCATCATCCTGACGCCCTGTCCTATGGTATATTTCAAAAGGCAAGAGAATTAGGAGAACGGTACAGTTTATTTTTAGATCACTGCGACTACAGTATCAAGTGGTTAAAGGTCGTAGACCTTATTGAAATTTCTTAGCGAACTCGAGTCGTTACACGGTTAAACGACCACTTTCAGAGGAAAATAAACAAGGAAGAAACGGAGAACGAGTGAGAAAAAAAAAAGAAAAAAAAAGAAACGCGGAAAAACACCTTAATATACACAAATCAAGACTGTTGTTCATCCCGTATGTAACAATCATAAATTTACTTAATATATAACATTTGCATAAGAATCGCTCGATGACTTTACTGGGCTGCGAAAACAAAACAAGGAACAAATAAGATTTTCACCTTCGTCTTTAAATTGAAAAAAAAAAAAAAAAATATGACGCCTTCTTTTTCTTTCGAAACGCTGAGTTTGCCGAAAGACACCGCCCGTTTCGTGATAAAAATGTAAACCTGCAGCTATGATCGGTGACGCCATCGCTCACGGTTTAGTCACTGTATAATATGTATAAGTATACGGATATGCATATAATGCGCATACCCAACTCTTCCATAACACATACAACGTGAAAAAAAAATGAAACAAAATGAAAAGACGAACAACCGAGTGTAATAAAAATAGGAGAGAAGGGATAAAAAAAAGTGACTGAAAACAGCACTCACTGTGCGGAGATGAGAGGAAGTCCTGCTCCTCCTGCGACGGATCCTCCCGACTACCCGAGTGTTTCATACCCCTCTGAGATTGCGGTGATGGAGGCATGCCGCCGGCACTAGACGGCATCCCGTAGATTCCGTGCATGGCGAAGTGTTTCTCCGCGGCCGCCGCGGCCGCCGCGGCGGCGGAACCGCCTCCGGATTCCTCTTTATTCATCACCTTGCCCACTGAAACGTCAACGTCAGAACGTTGCAGCGTATATCGATACCTATGTACAATGTGTACATACATCCATCTCGAATAGAGAGTTAGAGAGAGGTAAGGCAATCCGACCGTCGAAAGTTGCGTATATCACAGGCGGTAATTTTACATACATACATATATATAAGTGTAAGTAGTAAAAATAATTATAATCAGAAGGAGAAAAATAAGAAGGAAAAATATCAGGATGACCGTCTTGCTCGGAACGACGTTCGTAATTTCACAACGACGAAACCACATCTGGAATCCCGCGTGCCGAGGTTCCTCAGAACGGAATTCGTTCGCTCATCGGACATCGGCGTTGTTTTATCATTATGATTATTACTTCCTTTACTCTCCTTCTTTTCCTATACATTTCACAGTTTCGCCATCCTTTTCCCCCCCCTCTCTCTCTCTCTCTCTTTTGCCAGATTCAAAGTGGCAAGTAACCACCTCTTTGATCTTGAGATAGCACGTCAAAATTGTATACATAAAAGTGGTGGTGGGCCTGCCGCACCCGATATACTATACCAAACCAAACCGCATACCCCACGTTATCCTCAGAATTTTCCAGCTACAGCTTGCGCACAACTTATATAAATTCATTTCGGCTTAATTCCGTCGCGTACTTTACGCAAGTATAACGCATAATAAACTATAAAGCCGCAGGATTAACCGGAGTAATGATATGTTGCACGTAAATGACTGTCTTTTCTTTAAAAAAAAAATAAAAAAAATAAAATAAAAAAACTTGAGCTTTGATCGAAGCCAGTAACATGGGTAACCTGCTATAATAAACTTAACGCTTCTATCCGCAGTTGAAACAACAGCTAGTGTAGGTTCGGTATATAGAAAGAGCAATACCATTAGCTAATCGAACCGAAAGCAACCATCGACCATCCGAAGCCAATGCGTGCACTCCGGCACCCAAGATACCTTACATGCGGATTCGTCAAATCGTAAATTCGTACTCACTGGACGAGAGGGTGCTGAGATGCGGCGGAAGTCCGCCGTAAGGTAGACTCGGCAGGTATCCTCGGGGCATCTGGAGGCTAGAATGGAAGAGTTTTGGTGCCGTCGCGGGCAAGGGTTGCTCCTGATGACCGCTGCTCCCGGCCCCGGTCGAGTGGGAGTCGCTTCCCGGCGAAGAGGAGGCCGTCTGTCCCGACGACTTTGGCTTGGTAAGGTTCAACGGGGTGTCAGGATCCTGGTGCGTCGGTGCCACCGGCTGCGAGGATCCGGAGCTCGGCGTCGGCGTCGGCGAAGACTCCTTCTCCATCTGCGTCGTCATCTGCGCCAGGTGCGCCGTCGCCCAGGAACTTGGACCGTCTCGATGCCCGCTTATCATCTGTAACAACAAACGTTCCAAGTTGTTTACCTGGTTTTCGTTATTCGCTCTGAATCCGGTGTTTTTAATTTTGCCGCGCGACGCGGTGACACGGACACACATGGAAACCACCCTCAGGATGAGTCGATCTCCTCCTGCGCTCTCGTTTCAATATTTGAATCCATTTTTCCAAAATAAATTTTGTTGCATCGCGACGATTCATCGTTCGTAGCTCGTCGGCTTGATCGATCGAATGTATTAATTCATCGGTGGAAATTGCGTATCGCGCGCATCGTGCATCGCAGTTACATGAGTTCACATCGAGAGAGGAGTAGGTGTGGGTGTAACGATTTTGAAACGCATCTAGGGTGCGCACGGCGGCGTCGTGACATCTGGAGATCTTTTATTGACACAAAAATACCAGCGTAACCGAGTCGGCCTGACCTACTCGTTCGGTAGGAGGCGGAGGCGGAGGCGGAGGAGAGTCTTCCTGTTTCAATATTATCTCGGGAATACCGTGCGTGCAGCGAGCGCGTCGCGAGAATTATTAATCCCCGCCGAATATACATATGACCGTGTAGGACTGTGGAGGAGTATCAACCGACCGCGCGGGCCATACGAGGTCGTCATACTCACGTTGGCTATGGAGTTGATATGCTTGTTTCCCGTCATCGCCGTAGAGGTTGGCGGCGGCATGGAGGTCACGGGTAGTCCCCGAAGCTGCTCCTGAAGAAAGGGTAGGAACATGAGGGTCTGAGGCCCCGGCATCGTGACCTGGCCCTTGCTGATTTGCGCCTGAAGCTCCTGGATGTTGTGCTGCATGATGTGCTCCTGCTGGCGCTTGAGGTGCTCGGTTTGCAACCGTTGCATGTCGATCTGCTTCTGGGTCTCGGCGTTCAGGTGCGGAGGGTAAGACTGAAAGAAGCCAGAAGGAGAGACGTTCCGTGAGTAAGAGACGGCGAGAGAGAGAGGGAGAGACTCGGACGCACCATGAATCACCTGAAAGCGTGATAAAATGTAGCCGCACGTCGTTTGCAGAAGTACCCGGATGCACGCGGCTGCAACGCTCGACCAAAGTTCCGGTCATCTAACGGCGATCAGAGCCGGGCATACTTCATTATTCATTTGCGAGGCTCGCAGTTATGCCGATGATACGTATCCGTGACAGCTATACCGCCCACAGTGGCTAAATTTAAATAGGCTCACTGCCAGAGGGTTTCATTCACATCCACGTCCACGTAGCCGGCACACCGACGCGCGCATTCGTGGACCGGCAGCCTCGCCGAGTTTGCGTGGATCTCAGTATGCGAGATTCCGCCGAATATCCACGCACACCGCAATGCCGCACCGCTCGTGCATTCACGCCAACTGCACCGGCAGCGCGCCTAAATTTAGCCAGGCAATTACCGAACCGGTAGGTATGCCTCTCATAATCGTTGCCCGATGCCGTGCCTACTCCGACGGCGAAATGTATCATCCTTCCACGACCCGGGTACCTCTTCCCGACGTGCGATTCATTTATCACACGCGCGGGTCCTTCTTATTCCTGCTTCCGACCCAATCCGAGGTCCTTGGACCGCCTCGCGAGCTTGCGCTTTGCGCGTTGCACGCGGACCGGACCGAGGATTGGACTCCAAAGGCTCTCGTACATCTGTATCGTACACCTACGAGCAGCTCTGCGATGCCGAGACGTGAAACGGTCAAAGTACCCGGAAGGAGGATCTGGACTGACGCGACTTTGCGGAGGTGGGATGATCGTCGTCCGGGCGACTAGTGAGGGATGAGTTTGCGCGAGGTTTCGCGTATACACCCTAGGCGTGGTATATTTTCGGACATATCTTTATTAGATGTTTATTATCTGTTTACGGACCGTCCGTCCATGGTCGCCTGTACGTGCCTCTAGTATACCCTTTTGATACCGTGGCACCGTCAGAGTTCACAGATAAACAAATTGCATGTTCGCTAGCAGACGGGTTTCTACCGAGCAATAATATTAATAAATAGCCGCGCGTGTATTCCCGGTCCGCCGGATATTGTACGCTGGAAACTCGGACCCGTGCGTCTCATTCCTCGGACTCTGTAATATATCATGCCGTCTCTCTTATTCTTCGCTCCGTTCGGCGTTCGTCAGGGTCCTCTGCTTCGCCACAAAGGCGACTTTGTCTCGGATATCGTCCCCGTCGACGTGCAGCGGCAGCTTCTACGTTTGTACGCCTGGAGTTATCCTCCTTATCGCCGATTCTTTCCCGCCGCAGCTCGATCGTTCAACGTTTTATAAGAGACATACCGACGCCGTTGTCGTCGCCCAGATATCGCGGGCTTCTGTACAGTATCTTCCCACCAGACTTTGATACTCGGAAATCGAAATCGAAGCCCCTTAGTGCCGCCGGTACCGTACCGATGATACGCGACGACGTTTCGTCTTGATCAAAATGATTATGGATCGGTCGATTCGTTCGCCGCGATAACTTTCTTTCCATCGTCGTGTAATTGGGAAAAAGAAATGAAATTGATCGGCGTGGAAAAATCTTTGTTCCGAAACAACGCGGTCGCGTATTCGCTTTGTAATACCATACGACGAATAGGAGGAACGACAAATTCGCAAGATTATAACTATTGTGGTTTAATTTTGGACCGTAAAACGCGAAGCGGCCAGTTGGCCGGCTCGCAGAATATCGCGCATCTGTTCCCGACCGCCCGAGTTTAACTTGTAACGTACGTGCGTACTTTGGTCCATTGCCTATCCTCGTACAGGGTTACAGCTTCCGTTGCGCAAGATATTTGTCATCTTTCGTTTCTTAATTTCTCACTACTTTTTCCAGCCATTAGGTACCTCGTGACAGACGATAATATCTCCGAGATTCTAACAGCGACCGGATGACTGAATAATATTACACCGCGTGTTTTCTCTTCATCTCTGTGTCATTCTAACGCTGCAGGCCTTAACGCGCTCTTCCATAATGCAAGATGAAAATTTCAGTAGGGTATTTATTATTCACTGTCAATGCTGAGGGCTGGCTGTGCGGTAACAATGCGTGCAGCAGGAGAGCATGAAAGGGCCAAGAGCAAATAGAGTTGCGTGAGGGGGAGAATCAAACAGTAGCATCTGTGACCCGTACGAGGTATTCGATACAGTTGGATGATGGTCATAGGAATTCATTTGACACAAAGCACGGCCACGTGCATTGTAAAAACTCTATCCAAGTACTTACTTACATCGGGGTCAGTAAAAAGGATAAATATTTATACCGGTACATACTAAGAATATACATGGATTATCCGCAGAAGTGAAGAACCTTTGTAAATGTCTTAGTTTGCAGGTTTGCACTTTTTGCCAAAGAGCATATTGAAATCGACTGTAAAGACTACCGATCTTCGTGCCCTAATTTTGTCTATTCTCAACGAAATCGAACTTTAATCGTAGATGCCGGCGATCAGAGAATTGAGATTAAGGTAAAGTGTATCGGTTATTGACACGTTTAGACACAATTATTGACCCTTTTATTTGCCAAGGCACAAATTGTGAATTCCTCGATGAATAGAATCAATTGATAAAGGGTTAGACGATGCAAACTTATTTTTTTGGTAATTTTAGAACTAAGGATCGAACAGATACGACCAAAAAAAGGTCAATAACTGGTACCGACACTTACCTTACACGCGTGTATATGCATGGTAGACAAGAATTTTTTAGCATCAAGGAATACGGACAGGTGATTTATTTGTGTCTTTTTTTCCATCCCGCTTACGGGCGACCCTTGTTCGTCGCGAAATTGAACGTCAATATTACTTCCGTCTGAAAGCAATTGAACACATCAGGGGTTATTCCGTTCTGCGCCGGAATTGGTGGAGGAAAGTTTGATAAAATTGGGACTTCGATCGACTCCCTCTTCCTTCTATTCCCCACGATCCCAACCCTACGGCGTCCCACGAATCGCGCCACTTTTTATGCTATTCAGTAACCGCGTGTCCCACGATAATCCTTGGCTTCCTGGCTCGAGAGAAGGCGGGAGGAGAAGCTCGTGCAGTTGGTTCTTCTCATTGTCGTTTGACGTATCACACGTGCGGAAATAAGTGAAAACAGCTGACTGAAGATCGGTTTTCGCCTAGCTATTTTCATTCAGAATCTCGAAAATATCCGAACAATTATTGTTCAATTTGTGACTTTGGCGTAAAGTTTCAATAAATAAAACCCTGTCTTTTCTTCTCTTTAAATTAAAATTCCCGTTACTCCAAGACGATTTTGACCCCGTTTTTCCAGCAACCCAAGTTTAAATAGTCGAAAAAATCCGTTCCTAGTCCGCTGCGCCACAGCTAGAGTTGGTTCGGAAATTATCGGAGGATTGTAGTAGACATAGTTCCCGATGTGGTTCCAGCTCGTTATACGAGCTCGCGACGACATCCTCGTAAAAATGTTGACGCGTTCCTCTGTATTCGTGACACAACAAAGCTTCGAGCCTCGGCGCGTTAAAGCTTGAAAGCTCGGAGAAACGAATCCCGCTACACGATTATTCTAGCTGCAGACACAAACTGTAGCTTAGGCAGATGGGCCGGTCTCCGAATCTCCCACACTAAAACTTGGAGTAAGAAAAGCACGTCTTCCTTATGAATGAGCGTGCATAATTCTCCGACTCGAGAAGCCATTCACTTAAGGAAGTCATAAATTTAACTGTTGGAAATCAAATCGTCGATCCGAGGGACTTGAATGACCGAAATACTTTTTAGAATAACAAGGAATCAATCGAAACAACCGATATCATTAGAATTATTAAAAATTGTTGACAACTTTTGCGGTAAGCGTCAAGTGGTTTCAATTCGTCAACGTTCTATTGCAAATTTCTCATCATTTTTCTTGCAATTCTCTGTGATCCTCCACCCTCCGCTGAAACTCGCCTAGAACGTTGAGAAATGATTGAAAATCAACGTTACCGAATCGACATCGTTCATTTGGCAATATCGAAGTTGCACCGTCCCCTCAAATTTTTCTCTCCCAATTGTCAGAGGTACGATGAAAGAAGCGTTTATTATTCCGCCGCATTAGCAGCGGCGAATATTTCCCTGACAGTCAGTCGCGATTCGATTATCTTCCGCTCCGTGATCGGACTCGACGAGGAAAGCCAAGAAGCTCTCTGCAGACGGTACGATGCCGGGCGTCATATATCCGTGGTATATTAATAGCGTAAACTAATGCCGTGCGAGGCGTGCACAGGACACCCGGAACGAAGACGTCGCTACTGTGTGTGCACCACCCTCTTAAGGGCTCAGAGTTGTAGCCCGGCGGCGTTCGCGGATCGAGTAGGAATAAGCCGACCTACCGAAGAGACCGACTGTCAAGGGGATTATTGTCCCGGGTTCTTATCTCCGGCGAGTAGCTATATCCCGTCGACTCCGCGGGCGTCCCGCGGGACCCGGAGACGTCAGGACGCGTCCGCGCCGAGAGCGTCACCTCTATTTCCTTCCCTTTGTCCGCACCCCTCGGGAGCCGTCGTCGGAACGCCCGGCGTCGACGTACCGACCTCTTCGACGCCTCCGCGATCGGAGGAAAAATAAAAAGAGGAAGAGGAAGACGAAGAAGAAGAAGAAGAAGAAGAAGAAGAAGGGAGGGAGGGAGGGAGGGAGGGGAAAACAGACTCGGCTCCTTATCTCCGTTCACTCTCTCTCTCTCTCTCTCTCTCTCTCTCTCTCTCTCTCTCTCTCTCTCTCTCTCTCTCTCTCTCTCTCTCTCTCTCTCTCTCTCTCTCTCTCTCTCTCTCTCTCTCTCTCTCTCTCTCTCTCTCTTTTTCTCTCGCGTTTCACGCCATCGTCGACGTGCCGGCACTCGACGACTATAAGGTGGCGAGAAACGAGGCCTGTTCTCACTTTTGGCACCCGGACTCTCCTCCCACCGTTTTTGCCGCGCGGTGTATAAGTACGGGTATTTTTACCGGGTTTTCACCGGGTCTGTGTTTACGGAAAAATTAAAACAAATATCACCTAGCTACTCCCGCGTATATCTCTTTCTCCCTTTTTTCCCATCGCCCCAAGCACGAAGCATTCTCCTCTCGACTCTTGCTCGCGCAAGCTCGCTCTCGTTCTCTCTTCGTTCGAGTGTTATTCGAGACAAGCGCCCCGCCGTTCGAACCTATATGAGCGATGATCGTCAACCAACGCCACGTTCCGCGTTTAATTTAGCGCACGTGTTTCGGGTATAACGCCGAAGGATGCAGGGTGTGCACGAGGTATGAGGCGCGACGACGAAACGCGTCCTATATTTACAACAATTTTTTCCATTGCTATTTCACAGGGACATCACTGATTTCATGCACATTTCCGCACGCTACGATCCTCCCTTAAAATACCTTGTTTCTGTTTTGTCGCGAAAATTGAAACTCAAGCAGGCGATCAGAGGGATCAAGTGCGTGAAAAAGGGATTCGACGATAGTTTAAAATTTTCGCGACTTTCAATTTCGAATATTTGTTATACCTACTCGCGGCGAAGTTTGAGGTAAGCGGTTGAAACGAGAGAGGCTTGCGCCGTGCGAACACGACACAAGAGATTCCTCTTCTTTGCTTTACATATCGAGAGTATTAGTTGGCATGCGGTTGGTTGCTGGAGGCGCTCTTTTTCTTCTAGGCTACCTCTTCTCTCGTCTCTATGCTTTTCTCTTCTTTTTTTTTCGGTTCTTTTGGTTCGTTTGTAACAACCTTCCACCGAGACGAAAATAAATGTAATCGTTTAATTTGATTGACTGTGTAGCATATCATATATACACACGCATACATATATATTGTATACACCGACCAGAATTGTACTCTCATATACTGATTATAAAAAGTCTCGTGGTTTGTTTATTTCCTTCTCTTATCGGGTTCACTCGACTTTGTGGCCCCAAGCCAACACCGACGTAGAGGGAATAAAAAAAAAGTAATGGGCTTACAATAGATACTTGCCAAGCCTTTTTCCTATCATTCCACTCCGAGGCAACGCAACGCCACGCACCGCAATATCGAAATTCATATTGACACGTAATAATTGTAAAAACAGTTATACCAGAATAATTCGCGCGATTGCTTTTATGCAAAAACTTACAAGGACACAACAGTACGAAGAACAGTATTTTCTACATTCAGGTACACTGTCCCATGTGTCGCCTGCTGCAGGATTGCCTGCAGTAATTTTCGATTGTAAAATTCCCTAATTTTCCAGACACACTTACCACCTTTAGCATCTTTTTTAAAATTAAAGTAACGCAGGGAAAGCTCGAATTCGCAATAGTGTTAAGTTTGAGTGAAAAGTTGAAGTTTGAAACGTGGGTATTTACAAAAACTAGATTAATTTTCCACTAGGTATCCGTCACCAAGATTTTCCCACGTAAAACAAAAATCCCCGACTAATCCAAGTGCCTACACGCAGAGACAACAATCGGCCCCTCCGACCCGCATGAATCCGACTTTTCGCCCAGCCGGATCGTCAAGTCGGCTCCTTAATAATTCGCAGACAATTAAAATAACCCGTCCCGCCCGGCCGCGCTACCGCACGAGCTAGAAAGTGATTAATTCTGAAGGGGTGGGTTTCAGGGGGGGGGGGGGGGGGGGGGGCGCCTACTTGAGCGTCCGCGCGTCTCCTCCTCCTCTTCCTCCGCGGCGGGTGGCGTCGGCGTCGACGTCGGCGTCGAGGGGCGTGGGGCGGAATACAGCTTGTACTGCCGATTACAATGCACGCCACAGGGTTATACCTCAGCAACCGCGGATCACAATGAAGCGGCCTCCTCGCCCTCGGGATTCACTGACTTTAATTAATTTCGCGTATGCGCGCAGGCATAACGGGGGCATAAAGTCACCGCGCAACTCGAACCTCTGCTTGCGCGCACACGGACACACACACGCGCGTAGGTACGCGAAATATTAACGTGCGTTCTACGAGCAAGGCGGGCGATGTGTGTATAACGTTATAATAATCCCGATCCGACCATCGCCGTGCACGGACCGAGCAGCCAGGAGCTGAACAACCACGCGGTGCTCGACGAACCGCATTCAGAGATATCTACGCTGGTCCGAAGAACCACTTGAAACGAGAATAATGCGCCCGTGCATGTGGCCCTGCCCTCCTCCCCCCCCTTTCCCCCCCTTTTCCCTCTTTTCCACCCCGAACCCCGAAAAGCGGATACACGAAACCC
Organism: Neodiprion lecontei; assembly: GCF_021901455.1. Classification (NCBI taxonomy): domain Eukaryota; kingdom Metazoa; phylum Arthropoda; class Insecta; order Hymenoptera; family Diprionidae; genus Neodiprion; species Neodiprion lecontei. Next base: position 6,965,185 of record NC_060265.1, read on the forward strand.
CGGCTAGCTGCCGATGTGCAGGACTCGCGTATCGTGCCCCGTCTAGAAATATTTATGACGGGCTTATTTTTCCCACTTTTTAGTTTGCATCCGTATCGCGGTTGCAGGCGATCTCCTTGTTTTTCTTCACAATTTCAAATATATATATATATATATATACACGTATCTGTAAACATGTATTACAGTGTACGGTTCCATTGCAGGGAGGGATGAGGGGATGGACCGCGGTGCAGCCATGCAGACACACGCTGAGAGAATAATATCGGCGGAGGAATGAATAAGGTATAATAATACAAGATGCAGGTTACACCTTGAGCGTAAACTGATACATCGGTGGTTGTCCGGCACCGAGAAGAATATGCGATACATCTACACCTACTTGCGTACAGGTGGAGAGATATTGCTATGGGAACGTTTCGCGAAACGTGAGAAGAACTCGTAGGGGACTGCGTGGCAGCCACGAGAATACGAAATTCACTCATCCGTGATTATTTTATTGTTTATATTGTGTTTCTTCGATGGTTGAACGTACCGCAGTTGCCGTACGATTATTGTGTTTAGGGGAGGAGACTTCGGTAAAATTTTCAAAATCGTTACTAGCAATCGTGTGAACAAAAAATCCTTCCACCAATTTTTCGATTATGCTGGTGTAGACCTTGAAACAAGGTTTCAACCTCCCGTGATGAAATTGTAGGCGCAAGGAATTCTTTGCAGCAGTGGCCACAATCTTTCCTTGAAAGGTTCCTTGTGCATAATATGCATTCTCGTTGCAGGATTTTGAAACCTTCTTCCAGAGCATATGATACAGTAACCTAAAAATCAGTCGAAGAGCTTTTTTATAATCATGTCGGAATAAAAAAAAAAAAGTTGATTTTTGTTCGAAATTTCGATGAAGTCTCTTCTTAAAAGTATCGTCATAATTTTTCTATCGGGATCCGAATTTTCTGAAAAATAATCACGATACGACGTGTCGTAGATCTTTCAAGTGCAAAAAATATTTGTAAATGATTCCTGTAACTTGTGAGGTGTTATGTTGAAATTAAAATTTTCTTTTTTCTTTTATTCGTCACGAATTGAACAATTCTTGTAGTTTCGTTTACGCTATTCCACCGATTCATTACCGTACCATCCTCTATTTCCAGAGACCCAATTTTTTCCACTGCACGAATAAATCCTTACGCTTGTAAATGCTCAACTCTCGTATACATCAAGTTAAACAGCATCTCAAGATGAATCTTTAATATCAAACTGTTACGCACAAATCGAAATCTGTGCATTACACCCCCATAGCTGCCGCAAGAGTTAATGGTATAAAATTATTTCGCTTCATCCAAATTTTCCATTCTCCTTCTCCCGCGTACGTCCGATTTAATAAAGCCGAGTCAGTCACTCGAGCGAAAGTGAATTCGGTCTTTGTGCGGGGGATGCGCGAAAAGAAGTGTTTGGCGACGGTGGCGGAACGGAACGGAACGGAATAGAATGGAATGCACAGCTGCGGCACGGGTCCATTCACATTCGTCGGAATTCCTGTGCCATGCATGCCTTCGGGCACAGGTCCGCGGATGCGGTCTCCTCTCTCTCTCGTTGCGGAGCAACCGCGGCCGCCACCCACTCTGCACGGCAGCCGCGGCTTTCCTAAATATAGAAAGGCGTACGCAGAAGAACAAGAATCGCGGAGAGTTTATATTGTCCGCGGAGTCAATTGTCGCGCGTCTCTCGGCAATAATTATTGCGATACTCGTCCGCCGTGCAACGATATTGTACGAATATTGTACAACATTTATAATTGTATTGTAACCCCTCGGACCGATATCCTCATCGACGCCTTTGTCGTCGAATTATATGTGTATACATAACAATGGTGTATATATTGTATAATCTGACTAACAAGAAGACGACGAAAAGTTCGTTCCTTTTCTCTCGTTGTATGTACAGGTATTATGTATATTATGTAGATATAACAATAATAAAAGCGAAAATTTGTCTAATTAGAGAGAGCGACCCCGGCAATTCACCCGCGGCTTTGTCACGTTCATTCATTCCGCGAGTGCGAATTCACCCCGATGACGATGCCGGTACTCTGTAGAGGGGATGAGGAGTGGGGCGGGTTGGTTCACCCCTCGTCGAAATTTCACACCCCCTGAACACCCCCGGATATCTTTTCCGCAATTGGATCAATTCGGGTCATCGAAGATCACGCGCGTTAAAAATTATTTCCGCCTAACGTTCTACAGGTTATAATCGTATACAATGATTAACAATAATTTTACAACATCCGATAAACGGAACGACGCGACACGGAGCTTTCTTTTTCCGCACAGGGCGCGTGTGGGGCTTTTTAAGTGATACACTGCGTAACTGATCGACCTGTTCGCCCAGTATCTCGTGATTCTCGATAACGAATAAGGCAGAGCTTTTTAAGCGCGATGTACTTGTCAGGTGTGACATTCGTCTATTACGCAGAGTATAAGACGCATGAGGGATGCGCTCGCTATATCGAGAGGCGGCTTACTAGGTATATTATACGCTTTCCCGCGTTCCCTTTACTACTTGTAGATTACATAGCGAAGATGACTGTTGCCGCAAGCAGCGGCACCGGCATCGCCGCCGCATCAGGGTATGTCAAGTGTATATTTGGAGCAGCTGAAAAAATTGCTTTTTCACAGGGATTATCACTCATATATGTATAGACCTATAACCTATACCTACATAACTTCATCTACCTCCAACTTCAACTCTACCTACACTGCGTGCACGTATTTGTTTTAATCTATTTTCGGATGATGAGAGAGAGCGAGAGAGAGAGAGAGAGAGAGAGAGAGAGAGAGACGGAGGGAGGGAGGGAGGGAGGGAGAGAGTGAAAGGGAGACTCGCGAGAACGCATTATAGCCCCGGGCCTTTGGCGAAGCGTGAAAAAAATTGGTATAATATTTTGTATAAACATACTGGGTGCAGGATTGGAAAAAATAGATAATGTGAAAAAAAAATAAAATAAATTAAAAATACACCGAACATACAGAGTATTCGAAAGAAAAAATCACGCTCGTCCATCTATCTATATACACACTAGGTATACACATATAATATGTATACGATGAAGGGTGAAAAATGACAACCACGGAATTTCTTTGATATCCCGTTGACGGATCGACGCGCCTACTTTATACCGAGGCGTTCAAATGATGATGATGATGATGATGATGATGATGATGATGATGATGATGATGATGATAACAACAACAAAAACAACAACAATAATAATAATAATAACGGGAATGATGATAATTATTATCGTGCCTTTTTTCACCTTTATCGATTGCGCGCAATTATTCGTACGTCGATGGTCTGCGTATACGGTAAGAATAATAAAACGAATATAGTATAATTATACGCACTAAGGCGCCTGTAGTTGAAAAATAAAAAATTGAAGAAATTCAAACTCCCGAATGTATATAATTTTTAAATCGATAAGCTGCGCAATATCGGAGGTTGGATATTGGACGGATGAACTGCCATGTACCTACAACCGGTGGTTATTACATAAAGTGATATTACGGTAGGAGGAGCACCCGGGTGTCGGTTGATGTAAAGGAGAAGTGAGACGTCTTCTCGCGTTCCTGCATGGAGGGTGTCACAGGTATAGTTACGAGTATAGGTACAGATGCATCAGCGGCGGCAGCAGCAGATATTAATTTTTCTTCCGTCGCGCGAAGCTCATTTATCAACGAGGCGTTTGAAAATTTATTTTTCGAAAGGTTGCAGTGCAAGCGTACGTTATAAGCGCATATATATATATATATATATACATATATACTACTACGTATATACTACTACCACGGAGGCAATGCCATCGCATAACTGCAGGACTGGCACTCGTTTGCAGCTTGCGGCTTGCAGCTTGCAGCTTGCACACCGCGTATATGGGATCTTCGGTATATAAGATACGGTGTATAATACTACGTACAAAATACATATACACATATAAGTGAAATATGCCATCGTGTTTCAAGAACACATTGCGACACGTCGCTTTTACATATTGGACCGGAAGTCTTGGCTCATTTTTCTCCTCGGGGATGCTGCTGCAGCCATGGCCAGACCGTAATAGGGAAGAATAGATCCGTAGATCTCTTCCTGCTCCCTTTTCAGTGAGAGAAGAGAAAAAAAAAAAAATCTACGGGACGTCGCAGCTGCTACAATAGCTGGAAAACGGGAAGAGAACCCCTCGCGGTAATTAATTAGCGAGTTAAACTGATCGCGGTTTTCTTTTGATTAGCCGATGTAGATTACACGTGTACACAACAATGTCACCGTGCACTTTGCACAGCGTTGTTATGTATCATGTACCGGTTATGCGACGACGAAGACGATTCATCAAATTTTATTAGTATTGTCATTATCGCTTGTTTACTTTTCTTTTTCATTATTCTCCCGAGCTTTTGCGGTCGTGTTTTTTCCTACCGAGCGAGAAGACGCCGGCGGTTTAACCTCCGGCAGAGCTGCGGATTAAGGAGTAAACGTTAAATTACACTGCAGTCTGCGGCGAAGGAGAAAATGAGAAGTAAATGAGAAGGAACGAGAACGAGAGAAAGAGGATGGAGGAGGGTAGAAAACGGAGAAAAAGAAGCACTCTTTCTCTTAAAGTAACCGCGCGAAACGGGATAAGATTACTTGAGTATAATAATAATTATTATAATTTTTCTTTTTCTTTTTCTTTTTTTTTTTTTCTCTTTCCTACCTCATGCAATTTAAACCCAAAGCACGTTATTATTTTCGTCCCCGCGCACGTCGTATGGCGCTAACGATCGTGGGAACAATGAGCACAATGTTAATGAGAAAAGTAATTATGTGAGGAATTCTTTCGTTCATTCTTTCTTCTTCCGTTTCTTTTTTTTTCTCTCTCGCTTTCTTTTTTCTTTTTTTTTTTTTTCATTACTTCTTGCTTCACTTTCATTTTCTTCTTCCTCGTCTCCACCTTCGTTTCCGAGCCCGCGGTATTTTATACGCCTACTACATTATACGTATACCCTACGTAGGTATTGTGCACACGGTACGCCGCCCACTTATATTCCTCCTTTTATTTTATGCCCGGCAAATCGGCGAAGGAAATGGAACGCTGTGATGTTTCACCCCGCGAGGAGGGGGATCTTCGAGGGTCTTGAGGGGGAGGAAAACCGCGAACACCAAGTGGTTCACAGCCCTCGTAGTCTGCAGGGTCGCACCTTACTCCTTCTATAAGTCCGTATAATCCGGCGAATTGTTCACCGAACAACGGGAAAATATTACGGAGAACGGCGCGCGGTAAGATTTCCTAATTTTCAATTCTACCAATTTCGCCAAATTCAACAACCCCCTAAATCGCAGCTCGACTCTGCGCAGCTGGTTAAACCTCTTGTACACAAATGACAATATAATTTAAACGTTAACATATAGATTTTTTTTCAGTTACTAATTTTACAAGAAAATTTCAACGTCAATTTTAAGTTTCGAATACGAAATTTTCTCAATCAAATTCCTTATCACTTCTACCCCGAGTGCATGGATTTTCAAGTTTATAAATACCTTGTTTACATACATAAAAAATATTTCCCGTTCGACTATATAAAAGATCGCAATACGTAACATTTGCTTTCTCTCTCTCTCTCTCTTGCTCTCTCTCTCTCTCTCTCTCTCTCTCTCTCTCTCTCTCTCTCTCTCTCTCTCTCTCTCTCTCTCTCTTTCTATCTGAGCTTTTGAAGTCAGCGAAACGTATATTATGTAATCAATTAGATGGGTAAACAAATAAATTCCTTATCCCATCACGCTGTGCGGAAGCGCGTAGAATCTGTTGCAGAAATTAGGGATGAAGAAGAGTCGATAAAAGCGTGCAGTAGGATGAATTAAAGGTAGGGGTGGAATCGCTGAGGGGTTTTATGCCGGGGTGGTGAGGGTAGTGGGATCAGTCGGCGGGTTTAATGAGGTTACCTGCAATTACATGCATTAGTACCGTGCTCGTCGACGGGAACGCGATTCACCTCGTGCGGAAGAGATACCTTATACCTCTATCTCTATAGTTATACCTGTACGAAAGCGCATGCGGGCAAAGATTGCACAGACAATCGTACGATGCGCGTATAGGTGAAGGTATATCCGCGTGCAAAAATGCGCATATGTTAACACACCGATTCGCGGAACTGGAGTGCAGATTCGAATTAACGGTGGACCTGCAAGTGCGCGAAAGCGCTAACCGCCGAGCTTTAACCTTCGGCGCGAATCGCGGGTAAGCCGTTAAGCTCTCCGAGTTTGCGAATTCCCACTGCAAGCGCACCGCAGCTGCGCGAATTACAAACGCGAAATCGCAGTGAGGGTGGGTGCGGCGTCAGGTGCACCTCAGGTTCACAAAACGCGTCGTAGATACGCCTCGATGCGCCGAGGGCGGTGCGTCGTCCTGACGATCAAACGCGACGGCGTCGCGACGGTTCGCGTCGCGCTTTGATCGCTCGGAGAGATAAACCCGCACCCGTTGCGCGCAGACAAACACACACACACACACACACACACGGTGGAGTGAGACTCGTGCAGGGGATGATAGCGATGGCGCTGCTTAAAAGCACAAATCCATTTAAAAGCTCGGGGTGAAAAAAAAGGGCGGCCAGATTCACAACGCGTTCATGGCTGACCCTTTGCGGCGGAACATCGTTACACTTTTATTTACCAACCCCTCGAGATATAAAAAAAAGCAAACGTGCCGATACGTATCATTACGGAATAAAAAATCCCAAGATTTATAATTCCTGTATTAGAACTCTTCAAGTCAAAATTCTTTGCGTGGAAAAATTGATGATCCGGTATTCCAGCAGACTACGAATATCTCGACAAATTGAAACGACAAAGAATAGCAAGTAATTTCAATTTCACATCAAACTATGTTCCAAAATTCTGCAAACATCGGCCACTTTATACATGTATCCGTATATGTATACCTATGACGGCGTTGGATTCGGTACACGCTTCGCAAACGCTCGTCATGGCCGATGGCCGTTGCAGCGGGAATAATAACGCTTTGCAGTCCGCATGGCCGGCGATCGTCCCCCAAGATTAATTCGGGATGACACCGCGGACGAGTGTCGGCAAACAATCCCCCGTCCCCGATTTCAGGGAATGCATAGTTAGTCGATCGGCTTCCCTTTCCTGAACTCCTGCAGCAGCCGGGGCGACTCGTGAACCCGGGAACCGACAATACCTACCGCTAATTCCCATTAAACGTCGGGACGTGCTAACGGATGGATGAATCGTCCGTCAACGCGATCTGCGCCCCGTTCGATGTAACGTATACTACACGTGTGTATCTTACCTGTGACAACGTTGTAGGATTCACGGCTTCGTACGGCCGTATAAAAATATTCATTTCATCCGAAATTATTGGAAATTTTTCGGCAAAGAATCAGACGATTGTCGGTATGTAATAGAAATTACATGAAAATTGCCCTGATATTATAAGAACATGATATGGTTTATTTATGACTCGATTTATCCAAGATGCGATAATTTTGCCAATTTTTCTTGTCAGGGTGATATTTTTGTGACTTTTGATATTTCTTAACGGCGTAATCAGGGTTGAGGAACAATAATTGTTTAATACATTTTCTTTCAGATTTCTCGCGGTGATAATTACTTAATGTTGTAATAAACGAAAAGCACCCGCGATGCGGAACCTTCTGTGGGGACTTACGTGTATTACACGGCCGCCATATTTGTCATAGCTGGTTTGAGAGAGCGAGCTGCTGCCGGCTACGTGGCGCCGTTCCAATACATGTCATAACTGGTTGGCGTTAAAAAATCTAGGAACAAGACAAATTCGTCCGCCGGACGATAAGGACGGTGAACAATATAATTAGTTGCGTATCGATGTCGACGATTATAGATAGTTATTAAACGTATAACGCGTGTCGTCCTACACGTCTGTCGGTGTGTGGAAATTTAGGGTCTGTGGGAGCAGGCGATGATTAAGTGGGTTTAGATTTTACGCGGTTTCCATACGCACGTGTCCGTACATCACGTGTACGTTACATGTATACAATTCAAAAGCGAGAACTCTAAATTGACTAATGATACGGAGTCGATAAAAAATGAGCCGACCGATAGAACTGGGTATCTTATAGATTACGGTAGAAGAAGAAGGAGAAGAAGAAGACGGAGAGGAAGAGGAATAAGAGGAGGGCGAAGCGGGTGGAACAAGAAGAAAAGCAAGAAAGAGGGACTTCCTGCACTGGAAACTGCATCATGCGTAGACAAATGACCGACCACGATAAACCAGCTCGTAATAAACTTGCCGAGCAATCAGTCCGCATCAACATACATTTATTTCAGGCGCCATCGTGAACGCGTGCCGCGTTGCCCTGTACGATGAAATAATCTCAACCTACTGATATTTACTATGCTATACGATTCAAGATTTTGAGACCACAAAATCATGGTTAATTTTAGGTGTTGATTAATTTAGGCATTCGTAAAATACGAAACACTTATAATCGTATAAGTAATTACTAAATAACTTAAGTTGAACAGTTGTGGTAATTCTGACTTGACGTGGCACAATCTTTTTCATCGGTCGAGAGTTCAGCTGTCATCATTAAGTGCAGTTAGCAAAAAAAGATAAATAAAAATAGCAACTACTTTGACAATCGTTAGACACATTGTACTTTTTGAATAAAGATGTTTAGTTCGTCAGTCCCTGCAACACATTTTAATCCTGGTATCGAAAAATTCTTTCCCATTTTCAATTGTTCCGAAATCCCAGTTTTGCGAAGAGGTCTCGTAAAATTTTAATTACCAAAAAAGCTCGAAGCTAATTATCATACCGAATAACACGCGCCGAATCACGATCCTGAAGTTAGTGACGTTCGTGTATCCACGCATATCAGCGAAATTAAAGATTAAATAACTATTTCGTAACTGCTAAATGATTTTTAAGAAATTAAATTGACAAAATGTCTTCATTAGGTACCTGGTGTACTACTTTCTTGCAATTGCAATTTGAATAGATATAAAGTTCATAAACAAAAATCAAGGTTTGTTCAAATTTAATAAAATGTATTTTTCAAAATAATATTTTTTTTGCCATTCTTTAGTTAACGCAAACAGTTAATTTTCATATCGTTAATAAGTTTCAATAACATGCATTCCAACAAGGTAGTATGTATATATTTTTCGGGAGAAAAATCCACTTATTGGTAACTAAAAAAAACCAAGGAAATTCCTCAAAAATAACCTTTCTTTCTGTATAAAAAAAAAGCACTAATCCGAACAATTCGTCGGTTCCGATCGAACGAACGGATTCGTAAGAAAATAATCTCTTGGAAAAATAAAAGACCAAAACAAAAAAAGAAAAAGAAACAATTCGTTCCTCCAATTGTATAATTATACGAACTTGAACCTCCTGAAGTAAAATTTCCACACCCACCCATATATCCCACACACTTCTTCCCATGATTCTTCCGTATTTTCAAGTTGTATCGACGGCTGTTAGAGGTAAGAAAAGGCGATCGGGTGGCGGAAGGACGGCGATAGCGATCGATGGTCGTCGGCGATTGGAAGGCGGCGGGGCAGGTGGACGAGGCCTATAAACGGCGTCGGGACGCCGCGCGGTTACTGGCGCCTCTTGCCGGCCGCTCACGCGACTCGCTGCGGCGACGAGGACGAGGAAGGGGGAGGAGAGGAGCGAAAGGAGGAAGAGGAGGAGGACGAGGAGGAGGAGGAGGAGGAGGGCAGGGCCACGGAAGCTCGAGGAGAAAGCGGCGAGCGCCTACCTGCGAGGCTGCTCTAGCCGGGCGGACCGCGCACAATAGCCGAGAGAGAGAGTGAAGGAGAGGAGAGAGAGAGAGAAAGAGAGAGAAGAAAGAGAGGCGAGGCGGCTGCACCTGTGCCTCGACGGCAGGTAGCCCGGGGAGGACGGGGAGGGCGATCCGAGGCATAACAGGTGGAAAGGTGAGGGTAGAGCCTCGGCCTCTAGGAGGAGGAATCCCCACCGTCGGCTCCTCTACGCCCTCCGCACGCGATCGGTGAGGAGGAGGGGGTGGAGGCAGAGAAAACCGGCGACCGCCTTGCCACCTCCCACGTAGAGAGAGAGAGAGAGAGAGAGAGAGAGAGAGAAAAAGAGAGAGAGAGAGCGCCTCGCCTCGGCCACCGTTGGCTGTGTCGTGTCCCTCGGATTACAACGTCGTACGTGGCAGGCTCGGGGAAAATCGCCGAGAGAGAACATGATGGAAGTTTTTTCTGGCAGACCAATCGTCTCGATTGACGAAAATAATTTCTCTTCTCTAATGAATGTGATATATGTAACACGTGTCACCGTAAAGCCTAGCAGCTAAGTATTTCGTACGACGAAATTTTTGAGGAATAAATTTTTTTTACACCAGGTAACAAAAACTCTACACTGTAAAATTAGTCGTATACGTAGGTACATAATTGTTAGTCCGAAGTCAACGTTTACAATAACCTCGTGAATTTCACACGTGTAATTAATTGATATAAATATATGTATAATGTGAATTGGAATTTCGAAATTTGAACAATTGTTTTGATAATCTCTATAACGCCTAGTGAATGATTTTTTGTTTTGGTTTAAGTTGCGTTCTGCGGGGTAAAGTTTCAAACAAATCTACCGGTGGTGTTGTAGTTGAAAAATATCTGACCTGCAAACTCGTCGTTAAAACGCCACCATTGACTGGTGCGAATTCGCACTGCGAGTGTGCGGATTTCAAGGGTTGAATTGCACGGAAATGAGCACGTAACCAGATCAAAGGTCGTTTGCAAGAGCTGATATTCCCCAGCTTAGAGAATATAATTGCATGACGTAAATTGCCAATATCTGAATCGTCGATCTGTAATAAAATATCTAATTCTGGAAATGATAATTATTATCCTGACACAGGCTGCCTCTGAATAACATTTTACACCGTGAAAAATTAAAATTCCTTCTATTTCCCGGTCCGCGGATGATGGATGTTGCGTTACAGTTTACAGATCGAAAATATAAAGGATCTATTCATCCGCGCGGCGCGTTCTGTCCGACCCACGGCGGTTTTGGATTGTTCTTAAAACAGTGAAGAACAAAGCGCGTTGTTCTCCTCGAAACCGTCCAACATATGCATATACCTAATGCGGCGTATTAATAGGGGGTCCGATCGTTATTTCCGGAGTCAAAAACTGACGTGGGCGCAGGTAAAACCGCATGAAAACGAGTTTCGTTGGTGTAACTAAAAAAATCCGGTATAACGTGTTACTAATATTTTTTCCCGCCGCCACTCGTGACTAAATTTTCTTGTAATCGTAGCGAAAATTTGATGTTGGCGCAGAAGGTAAATTAATGCCACGACTTTGTTCAATGGAAAATACATAATAATTGTAATAGTCAGAAAATTTATACAGTAAATTGCCAACTATACTCACAATAAAACTGCAGTTACTTGTACACACATGATATACCAACATTTTTTTTCTCCAATTCCAACGATACGTAATTTTTTATAGTGAGTATAAGAGACTATATTTCTCCTCGGCGAATTATACACGAGCTGACAAAGCAGACGGGGTGAACCGCGATTCCGCAGAAGCTGACAAGCATGGCAGGGATCAACTTCAGGGCGGTGAATCGCCTATTAATAATACACCGAGCTGCAATGTCCGAAATATCAATGGAATAGATTATACACGCGTCGAATTATAACTACGGACGAAACACCCGCGGATCAATAAATCACAGGGTGGTATATTTAGTTATCGGAGAATCCCGGCTATCCGCGTCCTTCTTATGTGTTATCTCACCGGTATTAAATGATCGGATGTGATATTTTCAGTAGGAATGGCATCGCTCGGTTGTTACACGCCTAAACGTGCCTGCTGCTATTTGTTACATCCCATATTTAACGCTCTGCTTGCTCCCGCTTCCTCTCGTCGACCCAATTATCCATCGATCGTTTCGGTAAGATCATCCGCGCGGTTAACCTGGATCCATCGAAATAAACCGAATTCCAGTATTCTTAAATCTTTTTGCGATCTACGCAACTGTCGATCCATCCAAAGAAATTTCCGAATCTATATCAGATGACGTAAGAGTAAAACTACGCATTCAAAACCTCGAATATTGTACGATGTGCAAAAAATCCTTAGAAACCGAGTCCACTACTGGTTCAAAAATTCTAATCAACGCTGATTTTTACGGAAAAATCATCCCCTCAATTATAAATGTTTCAAGTTCTTCGCCTTTTACATTGCCGACGATCAGGTTCCGATATTATAACGATATCGCGGTGACGATAAAAATATCCTTTGCTGCAAGTACTCGGCGCACAACGATCGGCTCTGGAGGAACGTGGGTTGCAGAAATATCAGCGATTCCACCGCAGGTATTACCTTGTGTTACCGGTTCATTAGGCTGCGGGCCGTGAGGACGCCGAGGATCGCGTTATTCCAGCCAATGGCCGAAGACGAGTGCGGTAGTTATACTCCTGCGGACGTTGCGTGTAAATGTCGTAGAAAACGAGGTCCTCGTTTTACGCTGACGTGTCACAGCGTTCGTAAAGTTTCGCAAAGAGCAGAATATATAACGCAAACAAGAAACGTATGCGGCAAACGAACGCTACTGCGGATGATAGGTTACGATATACGAGTACCCTATATCCTATATATACTCCTCTTTCGCAAGTAGGATGCGTAAAATAGCAATGGCGGCTTGCTCCTTGTCTTATGTTGTCATATACATGTTTATTCGCGATATTATTCTACGCACACGGGAATGATTTCGTGAAATTGACAAACTTTATCCGTAATATATTCACCGTGAAGGGGTGAAAAAATTACGAAAGATTTATAGACAGGTACGCTTAGTTTCGTAGAAGGAAAGGAAATAGTTACTACTAGTCCACACGGTTTATTACTATATATCACTGTTAGAAGAATATAACTAAACATAATGTCCCAGCAGGTTCACTTTATATTTGGGTTATTTGTTACATTTCCGTTAGTGAATACGACTCACATTTTTTTAATTTTACCATTTAAACTATCATATCAACGTTTAGTTTGTAACTTTCACTTTATTTTCAATCAGTAACAGACTAAGAAAATTATTAAATCAGCCCAAAAATTTTAGTGGACCTGTTGGGACATTTTTTTTTCTAACCGTGTATTCAGCTGCATTTTTTTTTTAACAAATTAATCAGACTTTTCCAAATGAAAAATCGGTTCTTCAAAATCAACCCAAATTTCCATGGATTCGTGAGTAGCTTTCCAAAAAATTCCATTCTCATTGTTCAAAAAACTGTGGATCATTTTCGTTTCCGTTTTTCAAACAACTTACCGATCAAATCTTTTACAATTGCGTATAAATAATTACGTTCAACAATTTCCATGTAAATAATACATAGGTATAACAGTAAATATGTAAACAGTGTCTCCGCGAGGTAGCTCGACGCGGTGAAAATTAATCCTACAATATTCTGTACATCCGTAAATCGCGTTGCGAATTTTTCTCAATCCGAATGAATTTACGACATGCGATCGCGAGGCAGCGCGGCGATGGCCTCGACCGGTTAACAAGTCGGGTTGAGATGACCGCTGCAGGGTGCTTAAACAGCTTGCACAAGCTCGGAATCCTCGCTCGCGGATGCGTCCGATCGGCTAGACTCCCTCTAATAGCGTGAATTTCAAACTGACATAAACGTACACGGCCTGCGTAATTATACATACATAGTATAGAATATCGTGCATAAACCGGGAATGACGATGGGCTGATTGGCCGAGAGCGAGTAGCTTCGTTTTATATTCTTACCCTCTATTATACGCGTACATACCGTACAATGAATATAATATAAAGGCAATGAAAAGAGCAAAGAATGATCTGGCACGTTCGCTTACGACGGAAACTCAACGAGGTGGCAATAACATGTTGCAGCTCCGCGGACAAGCCGGTAGAATTATTTCTTACGATACCATTCAGAGTTGCAGTTTGCATGTATTATGCATACAAATGTAATAACGAAACTTGCGGAGAGAAATCAACGGCACGTAAGTGACTTAGCTGCAGGGATATACCTGCGTTACGCGTAACCTGCCTCTTATTATACGCCTGCCTGCGTACCGCACCGTAATAAGGAGTCGCTAATTGTGTGCAGAGAATTTGCGATAAGTGCAGCAGCTTGCACCTCGTTTACGCGTGAAGGGAAAAAAAAATACATTTTTTTTTATAAATAAATAAAAATATTTTGCAGCGTGTTCGGTTCGGGAAAATCTTGCGCGTAATTATAAAGTGTACTTGCCTGTGCATAAAATCGTCGCGACGCGCGGTAAAAAAGAAACAATAACGATGATGTTGACAATAATAATAACAACGATTTCGGTACAGGTATACGTATATACGAATTGTCGCCGAAATTACAAACAAATAGTGAAATGTTGAACGGGGTGCGGGGGGGATGAAAATTTGTCTGACCTTGGTCTGGTCCTGCTGCTGGAGCAGCTGTTCCCTGAGCATCTGAAGCTTGAGTATCATCTCCGAGAGGCATCGCTCCTTTTCTACGAAGTTGTCGGCGCATAGAACCCGATGAAGGGCGGCGGCCCCGTCCTGGTGTCCTTCCGTCGCCGTGTTTCTTCCCGCAACCTGCGACGGCGCGACGCTGTTCGATATGCCGGTGCTGCTGAAACAGAGGGTTCGCTTCGTGTGAGACAAGTTCTGTACGAGTGCTATACTGCAGCACACCTGATGTATAATCCAGGCGCGCAGCGTAAGGGTTTTCGGTCAATTTCATCCCTCTCAGGGACGGTGGCTCGGAGGGATCGAGGTGTCTCTTCTTCACGCTTCTACGGAGGGCGTCGGGACGCCGGACGCCTGAATAATTAACGACTCTTGCGGTTTGGTTGCCGCGCAATCTCGACGAGCCGAGTGTGTTTGCCCCTGGCCATTTCTCCTTCTCCTTCTACCTTATTCTACTTCTTTCACGTTTAACCTGAACGCTACTCGTTATTCCCGGACGCGGTGGTCGACTTTCCTCTCTATAGTTCTCGCGTTTTAACGTGGGGGGATGGAAAAAATATTACAACCGAAGGATTTCAATAACGCAGGTAAATATAGGATGAAATACTTGTTAATTGCTGCAACGGAGATTCGGTAACGTTGCAATTAATTGGCTTGGAAGATTCTGTTCCATCGTACCATTCAATTTATACTCACGGTGCACCGTTTATACGTTTTTTTTTCTCAAAGAAGTTCTACAAAAATATCGTATTATAATATCTACCAATTTTTCAACCCAGTAACAATAACGGGATTTCATATAGTTGGTGTGCTTTTGTTGCGTACAAAGTATATTCAGGCACATAAAATATGATTAGCTAAGAACGGTGATACTCGAGAAGCGGCGAGGCGGATTCATTTGATGAAATAATAAGAGAGCCGCAGGGGGAAGGACTGTGCATGACCTTCTTTGGCGGATGATATCCTATCGATGACGACGACGGTCTGCGTTGCAAAGAGCGGGATCTTTTTCTTCCTCCTCCTCCTCTTCTTCTTCTTCTTCTTCTTCTTCTTCTTCTTCTTCTTCTTCTTCCTCCTCTGTTCGTGCCCAGTGACCTCATTGACCTCTCCGCAGTTGTATATCCGACCAACCGACCAGCCGTGACGAACAAAAGCCTCATTCTGTTATTATTTATTATTATATATTCAACGAGCCGACTCGCGAACGAAGAGCAAGAAATTCTCTCTCTCTCTCTCTTTTTCTTTCTTCGTTACTTTCTTTCTCTCGCTCTGTGAACGAACCAAAAGGGTTTATAATTCCTACGAAAAGCGGAGATAAACGCACTGCACCGCTTTATAGATCATATGCATTATATACTCGGTCTTTACAATGTCGAAGCAGTTCTTTTTCCCCTCCACCTTATCTCTGGTAATTCCCTTTTTCTCTCTATCTTTCATCGATTCTTCTCCTCCTCGACGCGCCGAGATCTTACACAAAATTTCTCCCGCACGTTTATAGTTACGATATACCGAACGACTCGAGGGCGATAAGTTATATCCGGCACCGTATAATTGTCTCGAGTGTACAACGACAATATTGTACATGATTATACTTTCATCCGCCCAGCTTATGCGTGTAATTACCTCCCATGCCTCGTGTTTATTCGCCTTTTGTCCTTTTCATACGACCACCTGCCTTTTTACCTCACTTTCATGCCTCGTAATAATACTCCACTTTCATTATGCAGCCCTATATTGTATATTATTTTATGCCTTGAGGTACATCGTAAGGAATTCTCTCCCGCAGTGCGGTACGTATAATTTCATACCTACAAACCGTGGAAATACCTTCTAATTTATTCGGTTTTTCGGAATGATCGTATCGTGTGATCGATAAACCTCCGGACGGCCGACCAAGAAAACTTATCTATCATCACGTACCGTCAACTTGATTTTGAACGATTTACTGTCGACAAATTGGGAAATTCGCGGTTCAGGAATTAATCACTTCGTTTCAGGCGAAGCGGCAGCATTTTTAGTAAATCAACATTGACATCTGAATGAATTTGTTTATATAGTATGTATAGACTTCTATTGGTCTTGACATATACCTAATAATCATCAGATCTCAATCACTGCAGAAAAATTCCGTGCAAAAAAAAAAAAAAGAAAAAAAGCAAAAAGAAAAAAACCAGTTTTCGATCTCGTTTTTCAGGCATGCATGAAATTAAACCCAGTTGCATAAAAATAATTTCACAAACATTCTTTAATCAACGAGACTCAATTCGTTATGGGTGATATATGTATAATAATACCGCATGGAATATCACGTAGGTACAAATAAGGTGGAAATAAATCGAACTGTGAAATTGTGAATGAACGTAGACTTACAATATCGACCTACGCAACTTGCAAGAATACGGTGTTAAGTAGAGGCACGTGATAATCGAGACTATCGTATTATAACTGCGAGGGAATATTTATACACATATGATCGCGACGTCGAACGAGTGGAGGAATGTGTTTGAATAATTGTGGAAATTGCGACGGGAAATCAGCGGAGCGAAATACAATAATTATCGAGTAATTAACGATAAGAAGCAATTAGCACGATCCCGGAGACAACTCGACCGCACATGGCAATAACTGTGTATTCGTATAATAATGTAAAATGTATACAAGCTGGCATTACGTATAATATGTATAAATATATGTATATGTGTATATATATATATATATATATATATATATACATATATATAGGTATAAATGTATGTACGTTACGCTAAAATGAATGTCATCGGCGGGATGCCTCTGCGATGCTTGACGCGATAGTACAAAGTGAGAGAATGACTGCAGACTGAGGCGACACGCTGTATTGTCGATTGACCTGCGCAAATACAAAGGCGATGTCGATAATGATAACTGATTTGCGTTAAGGGTGGATGCATTGACAATGGAGAAGGATGAGAAATCGGAGAAACAGCCATGTCGAATTTTCACGAACGCGAACGTTTGGTTTACGTGCGAGAACGTAAAAAAGTTGAAACTCAAAAAGCTCGGTAGAAACTTTGAGTACACAAAAAAAAAAGAAGCTCGGTATATATTCTTATTCGTTCCTTACGAGATAATTGTACACTTGGACTTTTCGTGTCAACCAGTTTTCACAGATTTTAAAAATCCTATAACGATCTACAGATTTTCGCTTCTTCGAAAGTCCGCTAACTACTGTGATCCTTATGTTTTCCAATCTATCTGTACAATTTTACCCGCAGCCTGAGAAGTGAAGAAGTATATCGGAAAACAATTTTTGGTCAATTAGTCAAATACGGCGAGGGAAATGTTATAAAATCCGACAAGAAGGTGATCGGAACAACAATCCGCGTTAACAAGTTAAAACCGGAATTTATCCGAACCAAAAAAAAGAAAAAAAAAACACTCCTTTCGCCCAACAATCTTACAGTCGGCGTATTTGGATAAATTGACCGTCGCGTATATATTTATAAATAAAATAATAATTCGAGGAGCATGCTGCTAACTTTGACTGACCTGTGGGAGTTGTGGGTAAGGTGCAGGGTGTTGGGCGTCGACGATGGCGGCGGTGTCGTCCGTCGCGCGGCGTCGTCCTGGAGGGATAACGATCCGCTGTTCATCTTGCACGTGAGCCTCTTTAGTACGTCGTCCATGGACCGTTTCCCCCCCGCTGCGCTCACGCCCCCGCCGTTGTTGTTGTTGTTGTTGTTGTTGTTGTTGTTGTTGTTGTTTGTATGATGATTGTTGTTGTTCTGCGTAACGGTGTTGTTGTTGTTGTTGTGATGGGGGTTGGCGTGGTGGTGGTGATGGTGATGGTGGTGGTGGTGGTGACCGTAGTAGGTCTCCGCCGTCAGGGTGGCGGGGGGCGATCCGCACTCCGAGGAACTCGCCGGCTCGGCCACCGCCCCCGTCGTCGCCGCGGCGGCGTTCGTCTGGAGGTGGAGGTGGTTGTAGCCCTGGAGGGAATCGGCGCTCGTCTGTAGGAACACCATCCTCTGCCGCTTTGCCGCCGGTGGCGAATTAGCCGGCGACGGTGAGGGCGAGTCCCGGGGATCGTGCTCGCTCGGCGTTGCCGGCGACGAACAGCCCGACGACTCGCACTCGCCCCTCTGCAGGGGGTGGTTGTAACAATCCTCGATCGCGCCCTCGGTAGGGGCCGAGTTCTCCTCGGTTGTTACGCTCTCGACAACCCGGAGGACCGCCGACGACGCCGTCTCTTCCTCCTCGTCGGTACCACCCACAGTTCCCGTCCCGCCCCCACCTTCCGATAGCTTCGTTGGCGGCGACTTCCTCTTCGAGGACATTCTTACTCTGCGACAGAAAACATTCGGGGGGAAAAACGTAGGTATTTTTGACGAATTCCAAGCCGTGGTCAAGGATTAATTTATTTCTTTCTTTCTTTTTTTGTTTGTTTTTAACAACCCTCGAATACGGAACGAGTAGGTATAATTATAAGATGACAATTCCGTGGAGCCTGTATTTTATAAAAGCCACTTTAATTGAATAAAATTTTATCTTCTAAACAGCTTTTCTGATTTTATCTCCCGGCTCGGTTTTTTTCAGTTTCTTATTAAAAACGTGCACATGTATTTCTGAGATGATACTTAAATCTTAACAATCGCGAAGCAAAATTTGTCAATTGTTTCACGGAACAATATTATTTTTGCTTTGTTCCATCGAAAGTACATTGAGAATTCATCATATATTTGGTAAAATCAGTAAATATCCTTGCTCAATTGGGGTGAGTATAATGGAAGAAAGTGACGTGATCAATTGTCGGAATGATTCGTTTTTTTTTATGTTTTCGCGACACAAAATTTTGATCATCTTTTTATTAGGGATATTTTACAAAAACGAAAATCGAGAATGAAACTAGCTCATCGTCCTATGATTACCTCCTCGTACGTAAGACATCCGTGAAATATTTTCAATGTGAAAATTGGTCCCCTTTCACACGCCTGACCGCGTCTAACCTCCGTGTGAGAAAACTTTAGCGATGCAATAACATGAGTCTAACGTAAAAAAAAATTAAAAAAAAAAAAAAGAACAAAAACTAAAGGAAAATAAACGAACCCATTCCTGTATAAATTCCACTTTACGAGGAAGAAGAAATAGATTTTTACTGAAATAACAATCGATCGAACCATTTTTCAATGTCCGCATATGACGCACATGACGCATACATATATCGGTGATTTTAAATTGCCGACCGGTTTTTCAATAATAACGCCATGGAGATATACTCGCGTGCCTCTATATTTCCACGTCTGGCTAAGCGAAGCTGCTAATTATTTTTGACGTACGTCTCCGCAGATTGTGCCTTGCGTACATTCCGGCACTCCGCGCGCCTCGAACTCCGATCACGAGAAGGTAGGTTCGATCCTGAATCATCTAGCTAAGGGTGCAGTGAAGGGCGATTTCGTAATTACGAAAGAGAGAGAGAGAGAGAGAGAGAGAGATCGTGGGTCCTCAAATTGCGAGTCGCTAGATATTGACCGGAAGTGCAGTATAAGCAACATCCGTTGCAGGTGATTGATTCCAATACGTTATGTATATAGAGAAATCCCTGCAAAGACATTCCGCGATACGTGTTATATGCGTTATACCTTATAGACGGAATAATATCGAGGGCGAGAATCTCGAGATATGCCAAACATCCGAGATGTGAGAGAGAGAGAGAGAGAGAGAGATTCTCTCCGATATATATTCGTCGCCTATCCAGCAGTATAATTTCCTTTGGCAAATTAGACAGCTTAATCGCTTGATCGCGTAGTAGCTATAGTATCGGGAATATTACTCGGTAGCAAAACGATTTATGTATATAATGGTTTTGAATTTCGGTATTTTGGATCACGGACAATTAACAGCGGAACAGCGAATAATGAGAGAAAGAAGTTAGATTCGTACACCTCAAGGGGCGATGATATTTATTATCTTAGTCGGCCGAAACGGCGGGTCCGAAAACCGATGAGAATAAGAATGACGCGATAATCGCGTGTGTCGCAAGAGGCTTCACATTCTTTATACACGGTGTGGCGCGTCAAGAAGCGTATTACATATTCCATTATCTTCGTATATCGGGCAAGACGAGGAGGTTCAGACCGGGGTCACAGCCTGCGCTGTTCGAGTTATACTTTTATTATTCTTCGTATAATAATATTAGAATCGAGATAATAGCGCGCGCAATATCCCGTCACAGAATGAGAAACGGTGGGAGAGAGATAGAGGAAATTCAAAAATTGAGGAAAGAAAGAGACCGAGCACGCGTCAGCGGGACCCGTTAACGCGTTGTAACAAGGAACGTTGATCGTCATGCGGAGACGAGTTAGGAAACAGAGACGATCACGTTGAAGCCGGGTGTTAGCAAAGTATGAGGAGCGTGTCGCCTAGCTCCGTTGGTTGCATGTCGACGAACAAAAATCGGTGCCCTCGATTTTTAACAACGAGATTTCATCCATCCGTCGAGCGTTGTTCGTTGTTTTTTTTCTTTTCTTTTTCTTTTTTGTTACGCATTTTATTTTTTAAATCAGAATTAACCGAAGGCTCCGTAAGCTCGTCGAAAATTCATCTTGTTACCTTGTGGTACCTGTACGCGATTTCACTCGTCAAGCGACGTTATTGAAACTCGATCGTGCCTACCAAATTTCTGTGTAAAGAAGATTAAACAGAAAAAAAAAAACAAACCTTAGGAATAATTCAAACGTTTTGTACGCGCACCTGACGACGAAACATTTATTGAACGTTTGTTCTTCGATTCTAAGATATAAATTGGTTCTGCTTGACGCGATGAAGTTTTTCATTTATTACATCTTCGATGTCCAGTAAATACGTAACTTATTTCGATCGTTAAGAATTTTATTTACTTCGTCAAGTTACTCGACTTAATAATGATATATAGATAACGTCATTTTTTTGACACTGTAAAATCAGTAAAACTTTCGTCAATTTGGTAACATTATCAACGACTTGGTAGAAGCGGCGATCAAATTCTTTAATCCGTATAAAATTCTCTAGAGTTGCAAAGAACAATCACGTTTATTGCTGACGTTTAAACAATCCAACATCACAACGTCTCGTTTCTTCAAATACCAAGGAAAAAAGAAATTCCCAACTTGAGCGAAATTCGATACGCGCACACGGAATTTGGCGGGGTCAAAGCGCCAGCTCCGGTGCCCCCGGATTATAAGCAGACCGGCAAAAGATGTGCTTTAGGATTGTCTTTTGGGAGCCGCGGTTATATATAAGGCGTCCTGTGAGAGAATGAAGAGAAAAGAAAACAGCGAGGTGGGGTAAAAAGTTGAAATAAACAAATGAATAATTAACCGAGGAGAGGCAAAAGGATGGAGAGAGAGAGAGAGAGAAGAGGAACAACAGGTCCTGGAAGACGGAGGAGACCCGCAGCTATTGGCTACCCGCTGGGAATCTTTGGCGTTCCGAAGTCTCCGGGGTAATTAATAGACCCGACCAACTATAAGTTACGCCGGATAATGTCCACCATATTTTATTTAAATGGGATTCACCGCGACGATCCGTTTAGCACGAGAGACCCTCGGCCTAATTGCTGCACCAGCGGGACAGAATCCGCAGCAGCAATTTCGCGTGCACTTTTTACCCTCCGATTCTCTCCGACTCATACTTTAAACATTCTCTCCGATGGTTACAACAGCTTTCGATTAATACCCCGTTCGACTTAGCAGTTTGTCAAAACGCGCTACCGTTTCACTCTCTGTATATTACACGGGTATGATGTGAAAATTAAACTGAGAAACGAATTACGTACCGGTTTTTTTTCCAGCCTTTAACGCGATACCGTTTTCGGTCAAACGACGCGGAGAAAAATTATTCGTTTCTCCGTCGTCAGAAAAACACGAGCAAAGGATAAAATTTGGCGATACGTCGGCAGTCGGAGGTTATGATTTTTCCTCAAGCATTTAAATACCAAAATCCATACGCGTTGTACGTAATAAATAATACGACTTGCGTCAAACCCTTTCCGTCCGTAGCACTGACACTTAGCGTTAAATATCTCGTGTGTAAATAGCGGAAGCAATATTGACGTTTTCGTAAACATCATTAAGACGACGTCGAGGAAATAATTACTTTCAATCAAACGATGATGGAAGCGAGTGAAAATATTTGTGGTAAAACGCTCGAAAGCACTGTACGTATACGTATAATCCGATCCGATAGTATCTGTCAGAGCGTCGTGCCTACTTCTTCGATCTGACAGTTGTATACAAATCGTCGGACGTTTTTCCTAAAACTTTTTGCATTCGTATTTAACGAGTGTGCGAGATATCGACTTTGAGTGAGATTAGGAAAACTCGAAGATCCATCCTTACGGCAGGGAAATATCTGCAAGCGGAAACGATCCGAATGTATATATTTAACAGTAAATATACATACATGTTATACACGTACGCGTATCGAGTTATAATAAATTATCGTACACCGTATGTAACAAGCGCTGTAACGCATATCGCGTTGTTGTATAACGGAGACAATATAATGGGGTTTAATCGAGACGTATAAGCGGCGATCGAGCTATCGGTGAAAGGTCAAACACATCGATCCCGCGGTGATGTTACGCTCAGATATACGTACAACGTGTACCGAATACACCCGATACATCGCGTTATATTATTATATTACATTATATTATATTAGGTATACGTATAATCAAGCAGCGATAATGCGGTATCATTGAAAGCGATGTTATGACTATATTTAAAATCACGACTCTGCAGAGCTTTATCAACAGCCTCGGTCTTGGCTGTATTATAATATATACGTATAATTTGTATAATATGCTTGTGTGCAATAATTTGTGTACACGTTAGCGATAGCACAAGTAATGCCGTAGGAATGGAGATGCAACGAGAAATGAAAAAGTTCACCGTCCTCGTCCGTCTCTCTTTACTCCATTGTGATCATAGCAGACGGACCTTTTCCTTCGGCGTGCGTGTGTTACTTATTTATTACACGTATGTCGTACATTCATAAATTCCGCGCACAGGCTAATAATCGCATTAAAAACAACAGCGAAGACTTATACGTACAATAACGATCAGCGGCAATTCAAGAGATTGTGAAAAATCTTTCTCGTTCAAGGTCCGCGATAAGCTGTTTATCCCGGAAAAAAAATCTCAACATAAATTATTATGTAGAATGTGCATGTACGATTCGGACAATTGAACTTGTATGTACTTATACTTCGGTCGGCTGCATCATTTTGCACAAACTTTCGTATTACAACGGTTACGCGGGGTCGGTGTTACAGGCCGACGGGTTCGATTACAAAATCACTCGAAATGTATTACGCATGCGCAACGCCATTCTTAAAGAATTTACATTTTTTCCTACCGATCGTACGATGAACGGAAGTCGATGACACGGATCACGATCAAAGCCTTGTATGTATATCTATAATTCTTGTTTCATTGTCAGTTTCTATCATCGTTTCTTAACGAATTAATCAAATAGTCGCGTAGATCTTAGGAAGACGGTCCATTATTTTATTTCTTCAAGTATCCGGATTAACTGCAGGCAATAGAAGCTTCTTAATCTCGCGGCAAAAACGAACTGCCTGAAAATTTTGAAAACGAATTGCCATTATCAGGGACGAACATATCTGGCAGAGAATTATATGACACGAGAATCTGCTACGCGGTCGATGCAATCGTATATATATATATACAATTCGAGGTAAAAAAGAAAAAAAAAAAAAAAAAAACAATCTCATACAACAGCTCAGTAACAAAACGACGAATAGATAACGGCCGATGAAAAGAAACGGCGAAGAACGAGGGCGTAAAACCAACTACGATTCGAATGATTTTCGTCAAGAGAGGCAAAAGCACGCACCCCGTGGTCTAGGTCGCATTAACTTGAGGGCGAAAAGCCCGAAACTGGCATCTGTTTGGGTTCAAGTAGCACGGAGGGTCGAACCTCGAGTCGACTTCCGCCGTCGAGGAGGGCGCATAAACGCGGGTGCGGTGTGAGAAAGAAGCCGTTCGCCTAATTCGAGAAATAGCAATAGCTGGGCGGGGGTGGTCGGAAAGTGGGTTTGCGGAAGGCTGAACGTCGACGGAAGGACAACCGAGCGCATTGTAATCCGTTTACGCGGTGAAGGCGGTTATCGAATGACGCGGGGGCGATTACCCCGGCCCCGGATTTCACCCTTCAGGAGCCCCTTCCGGTTCGCGAACCCTTTTCGCCCCGACACCATTTTCGAACGAACCGACCCACCTTCCCTTCCGCGTTCCGCTGCGCTAGTTCTGTTCTCCCAATTCCAGTCACAGCCGCAGGTTGGCACGATGTGTAGGAAATTAAATTGGAAAGTATCGAATCTCGAATGCGCGTCGACTAAAGTTGGGAAAATTTTACTGCACACAAACGTATGTGACAATTATATGTGCCCGTAGCGCAAGAAGTTGTCGTATATTACACGTAATTATACAAGTAAATCGTGCGCGACGATATGTAGGCCGCGAAGAATCCGGGAGAATATAACACATGTATAATATATAAAGCGATACATCGAACGTTGAAGTTGGATACTTTGTGGCGGGTTGTGGTTATCACCGTTTAATAAATCAAACGCGGTATAATCAGAGTGGAAAATGTTTCTTTTGTGTAGATAAGTTGCACGCGTTTGTTTACGTACACATGTCACGAAATGCGCGCGCGAATTGTCTTGCGTGATCGTTGATAAAATAATCAATCGTCGGTGGGTACGTATGTATAAAATTATACGCTTGCAATACACATGCGGCACCTCAAATCGCAGATCGATTGTCGCGTAAAAGAACAACAACATCCACTTCGTTAAGTAACAAACGTATCAAGTCATTATTCCTCAATATCTGCATATGTAATATCGTTTTAACGAATTAAAGAGCAGTAAACAATTTGTTTTTTTTTTTTTAATAAAAAACAACGCGTGATCTGACCTTACTGAAACGATTACGTTATTTCGCAGCAGACTGTATTACATCACGACTATAAGATACCTTCGGTATTACATCGATTCCTTGTTACATTCTGTCAAATCACGAGATTGAAGTCAATAGCGTTATCGTAACGAAACATTGGGGAAATAAAAGTCGCTATTTTCTTATTTTAACAATAACTTTGAAGGAACGAAGATTCGAAAACATGAGTACGTTTCGATTCCAAAATCACGGAGTAACGGTTTTATGAACGGTGTCAAATCAGTAAAGCGTCGTGATTCAATGATATTCAACGTCTGCAATTAAGATCACTGCTTCATTGTCGATTTAGCGTTAGCCTGCAAAAACACTGGACTTTAAACGCATCAGACCGGTACCATAAACGACAATAAATCACATTTCAGCTCTCCGTGAACAGGGTATAAAAAAACAACGGAATAGGTAATTTTTTCGCACGTCACTCCCGCGCATCGGTTAATTTTTATAAACAAAAAATCGATACCGATGCGGTGTAATCTGCAGGAATACGGTTCCCTGGAAATGATAAAAAAAAAAAGCTCGACGGCCGTTCTTCGGCAAGAGACGAAGTTCGCGGGGGTGATGGTGGGGTCGGTGTCGTCGTTAGTATTCTTTATAGAAGACAGAGCAGCGTGGGATACGTTCTACATAATGGAGTCCCGGCGTAGCGTCTCTTCTTTTGATGCTCAAGTTCCGTCGACCGTTCTCTCTTGTTTATGTATGAGCGCGCGGACTCCACCCACGCCCTAGCTGCTGCAGCCTCCTCGTCGTCGGGAGATGATGCCGCTGAATATCCACCCTGGAAAACGCCACCCTGCACACACCCGCAAAGTGCACCGCGCCGTGCAAAACCTGCGGCTGCGTGCAACGAACGACGATGACGTCATCCAGGGCTGATTCCGAGTTCTGAAATAATACCCGTCGTCTTTGCGAATTGGAATTCGCGTAACGTTGAGGGAGAAGCTTGAGATTTTTTTTTTTACAATCACTGTTACTTCGCGAAAGGGTTCAGAGCTTGCGGTTTTACGAATTGTTACACGCATCTACGCTTTGCTTCGTTATTCCTGTATCGTTTAACCGAATTTCAGACGACTCCTTGCGTAACTCAGTGTTTTTTTCGATAGCACACGTTACATGTGCGATTCAATTTTGTGGGGTGATTTCTCAGCTTCTAGGATTCACCATCCGAACTCGCTATGAGAGTATCACGGTTCATCCATTGGCCCGTCTCTTCGCTCTAATTAAAACTGATTATATTGATGAATAATTTGATAAACGAAATCTGTTGTGTGTTTTAACCTGAAATATTAATTTTCATTGCCCTCTCTCGAAGTTTCAATTACAGTTTTTCATACATATTCGAGTGTGAACGGATGTATTACTATTATCTCAGAGCCGTGGCTAAGTACAAGCTTCGGCTATTCGACAACCCTATGTATGTCTTATAAATCAAATAAAGGAAGGTCCGATGGATGCAACTACAAATCGGAAGCTCCGTAGTATAATATTTAACTCATCGCCTATCAAGTATCACGACTTCAAAATCTTTCCCTAAATTTTTGCTCACTGCCAAATACTTTTTCACAAACTTGAAGATAATACCTTCATTTTATATACAATTCGATAAATGACTAATTATCATTTTCAAAAATCAGCATAATATTAAGATCGTCCATACGTTTCAATTAACTTTCAATTTTTCCATAATCATTTGTAATTACACGATGAACTTTTCCGGGGGAGTTGTTAGGTACGAAAGCGTGATGCAATGTTGAGTAAAATCATGCGTAAAAAGAGTCCCTTGATTCTACAACGACACACTGTATTATATTAAAAGTTGAAAAAGTCGTTTTGTAACACCGTGGCTATTCTATATCTCTCCTCGCCTCCGAATACGAACGAAGCAGCGACACGCGGAGTCGTCGTTCGCGGATAGGAATGCATAATATACATACGGAAGATGACGATCATTCGGGATTTTTCTAGAGAGTTAGAGGTATAATTCCGGAGTCCGAAGACCGATCGCCGGGCAGCCAAGGGGCTATAAAACCCGCGTTGTTATCTCGAGATGAATGAACTTCCGGCGTCACTAATTTGCTACGGTTTGGTAACGGTATCCGTTGACTAATTGATGGCCCCCTTAAAAACAAAGAATTTCAACAGAGAGTAGAGCAAAAAAAGGAAGAAAGAAAAAAAAATCCCAAAAAAGAACCGGCATTTCTTTCGAGATATATTGCCTTTCGAATCAGATCCGATGTAGCCGGTAACAAACGGAAAATGCTCCAGTTCCTCCAACCTCCAACGGTCGGTTTCAAATTTCTACTCCTCGCGTCTCTTAACAGCATAAAGTCGAGTTTCTCTGCTCCTCCTACAGCCAGCAGCGGCTTCTTGGGTTTCGGATTGGGGAAACTTTCCGAAACTATATATTCCCTCGCATCTCGGAGTTTAGGAGGGGTTGTGGTTTTTTCACGGCTAATTAAAGTCAGCGGTCGAACGTATACAAGTACAGGGACTAAGCTTCTTCTGCGGAAGTTGAGAAAAAAAAAAAGGATGGGGGGTTGGGTAATCAAGGAAAAAAAAAGACAAACAAACACGGTAAAATTGAGCAGCCACCTTTGTTCTATGCATGTACCTTATTACCCCGTGCATGCACGTACGTACGAACACGTATGAAAAGCAACAACCACGTGTTCGGATAACCTACGTCTTTTCTACACCTCGTCGCTAAGGAGAAGCTGATGGATAGCTTCTCGGGTGACTTTGATTGCCCCTGCGCCTAGTTTCAATCCCGTTGTACCGAAAAGATTTATTAACTCCCAAAGAGAGTAAGAGAGGAGAAATATTCATTCGATGAAAGGAATTTACACGCAGTAGCTGAATCGTCGTGGGTGAAAACGAGTATAATAATAAAAAGATGTACGTTAGAGTGGGAAGTAGAGGAAGAAAAAGGGGCTGAAAAGCAGACCGAGAAAGCTCCCGGTCGAATTTCATAATTGAAGAGTAGACGACGGGCGAAACGGTGCAGTATACGTATATATATATATATGTATGTATGTATATATATATATATATATGACTACCGAGCCGTCTACATTTTCCAGTATTTGTTTTATTATTTATGATCCCGGTAAACGGATGAAAAATTGGCAACCACGAATAATTTGCACCAGTGTCGTTCGTTCGACACTCACAGTGAGCAACAACGTCGTATGCAACACCCACCTATAACCGTATAGCCGTAAGACGTTTATGCATGTGAAAATATATATACGTGTGTATATAAAGCATACGTTAGCTGTATCTCGCGTATTTTGTAATCCATTCGCGCGATGTACGAAATACGTAGGTATAGAACTGTATAAATTTGACCGGTAAAATTGATTATCTTCCTTTAACCTTTGCGCAATCGCACGTCTCCGTGGATTCTCCTCCTATTGTTTTGCAATCTATTTTCATGTAAATACATTAATGTATGGGTATGTAAACACGATTGAGAAATATAAATTTGACAAAAATTCTGGCACGAAGTTTCGATGCTGGCAAAGTGGATACGGAAATTATCTACAAAAGCTTGTTGTTGCGGACCGTTTCTTGCGGTTATATATTTTTTGGGGTAAAGCGATAGATCCGAGGTATAACAAACACAATGCGATGCTCCGCCATGCCGTAGGTATAAGGCGGGTTATACGCAACTAATAATAAAATGAAGATTCTTCCGCAATGAATAAAAATAACCCCGCAAGCGAGCGAATGACAGCTGCTTTGAGAGAAGAGACTAAGGCGAGCCGGCGGCGATTCTTCTAAAATCCGCCCGCAGCTGATATTTCTCTTGCACAACGTTTTTGTTCTTCATCCGCATCGAATAGCTATATTTTCATCTCTGTTTTTTTCTCCTATTCTTAATACCCATACCGTTTCAACAATCGTTCCTAACGATGTGACGGCTTCGGGCCGACGCTGAATAGACGTAAATAATGTGACAAGAACTTCCGACTTCATCTCCGTCTCAATCTGTATAACGGAGAAAAATAAAGGATTAATAAAAAAACCACAATTCCCTCACGCAAACTTGGCCCGTTTTTATTATTTTTCGCAAATCAATCAATTAGCTGAGTTCTCGTACGCGCGGTAGGTACCTACATATTTTATTCATCGTTACAATCATTGTTTTTCAATCTTCGTCGTTTAGTTTCCCTTTTATCATTCTATAAATAATAATATACGTGTGTATTAATACAGCTTGGGCTGCGGTCGTTTATATTTAGATACCTGGTATCTTCCTGAACCCATTAATAGTTTCTCATCTGCCGCCGTAGCTTTGCCAACACGTTACACACACTCGCAGGTATAGTAATATTACATACTCATCCGTATACCCGATTAAAAAATGAATATCCTCAAATTTCCCACATCAACGTATTCAAATATCCATTTCGCACGATCGTCCAAGACAAGGATGGAAACGTGTGCAAAGTTCAAGGTCGAATATCCGCCGTAGACGCGAGTAAATTTCCCCTCGTCAGAATATCTGTATACACATATATACACTGGTAGAAATTCCTTCCGAGATCTGGGATCGCAGAAACGCGATATAATCGAAAGGTTCATTAATCGGAGTCTGTAATATCGCTGGAAGTGCGTGACTAACGAAAAATCCTCCGAATTCATTCGCATTATATCGAAACGCCGTGGGTATATAACCAACGAATTCCGGTTGACTCAGTCGAAATCTATTCCTCCTCATTCCCCCTTACCTTTCCCCCCTGCCTCACTCTCTCTCTCTCTCTCTCTCTCTCTCTCAGCAATATCTCCTTACCGCATCGGCGGAGAAATAAATAAATGAATCTGTTTCCTCTTGAAAATCGGTAGGATGGAATAATAGCGTACTCGTCGCACAGGGTATACGAATAAAAGAAAGCTTAGAAAGTAGGCCCGAAGAGAATTTCGCTGCTCTCTTGATCTTCTCTCTCCGAGAAGAGTCGATCCGGCTGGTGTCGACTGCCGAATTCTGTACCACCACCAGCAGCAGCAGCAGCGGCAGACGCTATCGGTCCGGACAGTTTCACGACAATCGCTGCATCCGCGAAGGACAAAGCTTAGCCTGTCCTAGAATTGTCCGGATCAGATCGTCGTCCCGTGGACCACGAGGAGAGAGGCCTGCTGGCCGAGAGGAAAGAGGAGAGAGGAGAGAGGGGCGAGGGGGAGAGGGAGAGGGAGGAAAGAGGCGGCAGGTTGGGTTAGGCTCAGCCAAAGTGGGGCCATGTGTTCAGTGTCAAGTTGCGCTAGATGTTGGTCGAGTTGGCCGGGTTCCTCTTCGAATCCACCGTCCTCGTCTTCATCGTCTCTGCTAGCCGAGGTTTTAACCTATCCGCGTTGCGGCTGCGGCTGCGGCTGCGGCTGCACGTGCACGCGCCGCGTTTCTACCGTACTAGAGAAGAGCTTGAGGCACGCGGAGGGCGATACGCGTGCATTTCGAGACGAGACTTGGTCCACGCACGGAGGCTGCGCGCTTAGCGTATAGTCTGGGAACAAAGCTCTCAGCATCTGGAACGCGTTAGAGGTTTCCCGGCCCCCTCCTCTCCTCTCCTCTCCTCTCCTCTCCTCCTCTCCACTCCTCACCTCTTCTCTTTCCTCTTCTCTCCGCTCCGCGTCACCCACATCTGCCTTATAGCTATACGCTTTCGGTGAAACTACACACGAAACGCGACGTCGTCGACGGGTCTTTTCGTTACTTGTACGTAGACACCCGCCTGCGTTGTAATATCTTGCGTGTATTGTAACCACCGCCTTCGTCTCTCTCGACTAGGCCGGGGAACGTCGACGAAACAAAGAAATCAGAGCGCCAGCTATGCAGGCCTCCCTTGACATCGCCCAACTTTCTCACATTCGTCATACTCTGGAGACGACTGCTTCGTGCCTGATGCATCTTGGAAAACCACTGCACCGAACACTCTGGGATCTTCCCTCAAGTTGACGGGAAGAGTTGGAGATTTTTTTTTTTATCGTACTCGTGACTAAGATACAAAAAATTGTATTACTCTTGAGCTCGTAGAAACAATCGAAACTGCACTCACTGGTAGATCGTGTTTGACACAAGTTGTGTAGAACACGCGTGCGACGTAAATTTGTGTACAATTATACGAGGAAGAAAGACTTGAAGATCGAAATGTGGTTAAAGAATCAAGTTGCACTCGATATGCAAGAATTTGCTATGAATTATGTTCGTTTTGCATTGAAAATGATATCCGTATTTTAACAATTCTCACGATTATTCATCAGTCTAGAAAAATTATGTGTCACATAGGCAAGCTTTCGCTGTTATTTGTATCTTCTTTTCTAACAGTATTCTTAGAATTTTTCATTCTAAGAAATCGGAGGAATTCAAACGAATTTCACGCACGACAAATCTTGAGCTCTCGTCTCAAGTACTCTCAATTATATATTTGAAGACTAAAAAAAAAAAATTAGTAATTTTTGCAATCCCCTTTGAGCGTACAATTTTCATCCGTTTAAATATGTCTAACCCAAACGCCAATGTCGTCGGTAATTATCTCACATCTGCATCTTTAAATTTCAATTCCCATGCTCAATTCGGGTATTCTGCAACCGGCGTCCTCACCCCGACATCTGCGGAACACTCAGACGAGGACTCGTACACAAGGGGGTGTCTGAGGGTGAAGGATCACCGAGTAATCGGTCAATATAGGTGGTAGAAGAGAAGAGCCCCGGATAATCACTCGCCGATCATCGGAAATAAGCCGGAGGATTAGTTCTCTTTGCAGGTTGTAACGGAAGATGAATTACGGCCTTCGGAGGGGTTCGAGAAGGGGAATGCGAATGAACGGATCCTGCGGAAATGCGAAACGCTTCGAATGTTCGCGCGCGCTTGTAATCTCATTCGTATTAATCACTCTTTCGTTACACACGATGATTTCGGTTTGTTCCAACGGTATAAAAGTATAACTCTTAGAAATTTAAATCTGTAATTGTAGACGAGTGATCGAACCTGAATATCACCTTGACTATTTTTTTCAAATTATTGTCGTACGGTCGCTGCAGTAGCGGGGAAGAAGAAGAAGATGAGGAAGGATTAGGAGGACGGAAATATTGGTTGTGGAAGGAAGGAGGGGAAGATGTAGTTTGAAAGGAAGAAAAGAATATGAAGAGAATAAAGCCGCGGTATCAGAGAAGCGAGAACGAGTCGCAGAGGCGTGTGACACCGTTTTAAGCCTACTTCGTTTGATGATGGTATGAGCTTAAAAATAGGCTAAAAATACCGGGACACATTAGGCGAGCTGGTGACTCTAATATTTACTGTGCCCTTGCAGTCAATTCCGAGATTCGCGTTTGAGGATATAAAAAAGAAGAAGAAGAAGAAGAAGATGAAGAAGACCATCTCTGACACAGAGTTGAATTTTCGAGACTTTATGAAAAGTTTGTGTATAATACCTACATGTATACACGTATGTACGTATACTGCATGGAAGGAACGGAGAAGCGGGCGACGTTTCGTATACGCGGAACACCGTATAATATTTACCGGTTGACTTCTTCTTTGATTATTATTAACCTCTTCTCGGTAAGTCGAGCGAAAAATTGTCTATCCTCCTAGCTCGGATATACCACGGACCGTATAGATACGTACATGCGTACCACGGCGCATAGATACATAAATCGAGTGAAAAGTATATAAGTCGAAATAATGTTTCCACGCCGTTCCCTTGATGATAAAACAAACAAACAAACCGCAATTTTCAAACCGCCTTGCCCGCGAGATGATTTCTTTTCCCTCCCCATCCTCTCTGACCCTTTTTTTTCTCTTCTCTCATTTTTCACGCTTTTTCTTTCATTTTTTTTTTTTTTTTTTTTTACCCCCCGACTTTAGATTCCTGACGAGACCTACCAATAATAAATATATATCTTTTACTCTTCAGCGTGGAAAAGTGGCTCTTCATCGGGTCTGATGCGTATTTGGAGGGAGTGAAGGTGAAAAAAATTTTTTAAAAAGAAACGAAACAAAATCTTATGTTTGCCGATGTTTCTTTCCTCGACGCCTAGAGCAGCGTGCAAGCTGGATTGATCGAAGTTTGTGTAATAGAATTTCTTCAAAAAACAAAACCCTCTCTGCTGCAGCAGCTAGAGAGTTGTATAAGAAAAAGCCTTAGCGGTTTTCTTATCTATTAGTCTTCTTTATTTTTAAAATATTCACTGTAACAATAAATCTGCAAAAAGCCTGCCCGCGTTTAGTTTCATTTTTATTTTCTCCATTTTTTCCGTCTTTTCATCATCATTTTTTTTGTCGTGCTTTTTTTTTAACTCTCCGCTTCCGGAACAGCCGCACGCGTTGGCACCTGCAGCAAGATATTATATTCGGTGATTTGCAGGACGAGGCCTGCATGTTAAATAGATTTGTTGCAATTGCGCGTGTTTGAAATACCGGAAAGTCTTCTTTACACATTTATCGAATTTTCCGGACCGCTCAGAGGTTATGAAATTATATTATTTGTCGAAAAATTTACGCGACGTATAAACGATGCGCCGCTAACGTCGTATAGAACAGAGATAGAAATGCGGGTCATCGGTAGCCATAATTTAATCGTAAGACATTAAGAGTTCGTAGAAAAAAATGCTGGAATTCTCGGAATCGCATTGGGAAAATGAAGGATCGACGTCGACGGGCTTTTTTCAAAACCCACCGCCACTCCGAGCGAGCCTTCAAGTCGTCCGAGAATGAAGATGAGCAGCTCGCTCGGATGTCATAGATCCGATCTCGTCGAGGATTAGCTGACAATGTGCCCGTAATAATACGCACAATGTCAAATCCGGCACGAAGCTCAGGAATAATTGAATTAACAGCTGCAGCAGCAGCGGCAGCAAAAGCTCTTCTGGCCTACGGTCGAGTGGTCAAACGAGACGTCGTTTGTACTCGTCGCGGTCATGTGTGCAGTTCGTCGACGGGGTTTTATTCGCCCCAATTATTATCACACAGCGAGAGATTTGATCCTCATTCGAGAATATTAATTTGGTCTGTTTTTCTTTTCTTTTTTTTTCGCTGCTCTTTTTTTTTATTTTAAATTTATCCTCGCGACGATGAGCGAGGTGCAGAGTTAATGTATTGAGAAGAATATAAACGACAGGCTGAAAATTGACGATAATTGGGAATCGCGGGGGACATGACAGCGCTGGCGTGAAAAGCTGTTTGAAGTAAAACGACGGTGGTTTGTGCGTGTATATACAGGCACATACACGCATGCAACCCCATTATTTGTGTACCTACATCGTGCGTGTGTGTAAAGAGACGGATCTGTCGAATTGACGTTCTTTTAATTTATAATGTCTGGGGATATGGGCGGAGGAGAAGGAGGAGAGGAATAGGAAGAAGGTTCAAGCCGAAGAAACGTGACTCGTCGTTTAAAGTTTTATACGGTTTTTCCCCCAACGTCGTGGGATCTCGGTTTGGATTGTTTGAAACACGAACTGTAAATACCCCGTCGGTTGAGTTACAAAAGTCTACACAGGAGTCATTATTCTTTTTTACGATTGCAGGGCCTATTTTAAAACAACAGCATTTCCCTTTCAACGAGCGAGCGAGCGAGTTAGCTAGCTAACGAAGAAAGAAAGAGGGAAAGAAGAAGAAGAAGAAGAAGAAGAACCAGGCTACCGCTGTCTGGCTCGAAAGAAGCTGAAGGAGAAAAAGTTCTGGAGAAGGAGAATAAGGAGGAGGAGGAGGAGGAGGAGATACGGGAGGAAATCGACGCCGATATCCGGAAGTTGTCTCGAGGGTGAAACACCAGCAGCAGTTTTACAAGGCGTCGACGAGTTCGACGGTCGTGAATTAACCGCGGAGATGAATCGCGCGCTTACGATTAGCGGCTTCGGCATGGGGTCACTGGGTCACAGAGAACGCCGCGGCGAGGAGGCACGGAGGTCCCCATTTTCGCTCCCCCCCATCCTCCCTCTTCCTCTTCCTCCTCATCCTCCCCTACCTCCTCCACGATCTCCGATGCCCAGAGCACATGGCCTCCAGAGAAAGAGAGAAAGAGAGAAGGAGAGAAGGAGAGATGAGAAAGAGAGAGGAGGAAGACGCGGAGGAGGAAATTGGTCCGTTCGTCACGACGCACGATCGCTGCTTACACGCGTTGTAGAGCAAAATTAACAGCCGATTGTCTCCGCGTCTGGCGCCAGCGGCATATTAAAAACCGCAAAAATTGGCACCCGAACCCGATCATCGGCGGATATAGGTGTCGTACCGAATTTTAATATACCTACACTCTCGAATCGCGTCACCGAAGAGGATCCCGTTTCCAGACTTGCGTCACTTTTCCGGTCTGCTGCCAAATAAATCGGCACACAATAGCCGCGTTCTATAATCTCGCAAATTTCTCTGGCCCGGCTGACGGGGCGACCGGTGAGAATGTGAAACTTTTATCGCGAAACACGTTCGTCCCGAGGTTGCGAAATGGGGTGA
This sequence comes from Neodiprion lecontei, assembly GCF_021901455.1. Taxonomy (NCBI): domain Eukaryota; kingdom Metazoa; phylum Arthropoda; class Insecta; order Hymenoptera; family Diprionidae; genus Neodiprion; species Neodiprion lecontei. The sequence continues at coordinate 7,001,147 of NC_060265.1, forward strand.
TGGAGGGACTCCCTCCCTCCCGAAGGGTGAAAGTGCACTTACCTGCCGATCGTGTTCATATCATGCTGCACGCCGCTTTTTGGGGTTGGCGCAGGACCGCTCGAGGAGGAGGATCAGGGTAGTAAAGCCGCGGGCACTCTCTCACCTGCACCGCACACTGCAGGTCTCACTGTTTCTGTATATTAATTTCTTTCACTGGTCGGCGATAACGTAAAACACCTGCGTGTATCTGCCTGATAATACAGGTGCGTAGGTACGGTTCACTGGGTCGCGTGTCAACCTCTCTCTTCCTCACTCCCTCCGTTTCTCTTTCTCCGTACGTACAATGGTAAACTTGGAATTTACGCTGCCCGCACGATTATCGATACATGCTTAAAAATCTCTCGATCCGTATACGATCCGGTATTTTCCCCTTCACCCCCCTTATTTAAAAATCCATACAAGGTAACTGTAACCGGGGTGTTTTAACACACTTAATCACGGGTTTATTTACCTCCTGTACAATGTAATTATCGCGATATTTATCACACTTATAGATTAACGACCCGCCCCCCGTTCGGGGAGGGGAATCCCCTTAGTGACGTGATCGCGTGTTGATGTATCAATATGGGTATAACACTGTATCGTACGATCAACTGGGAATGTTGGTTTTTTTTTCTTTGCTTTATTCTTGTTTCGTTTTGTTTTGTTTTTTTTTTTTTTTTTTTTTTTTAATTATTTTCTCTCGTTACCACGCGACACGCGGCGGTTCCAGGGGTCCTCCGAACCAGTTGCCGCGGCGGAAGTCACTACCGAGTCTGCAGGGTGCAGTGTATCCGGTTGGCGTCGAGGGGCGCCGGGAGGGAGGGGGCGGGGGGAGGGGGTTTGACGGAGGGGTGAGTGGGTGGGTGGGGGGAGGGGGGAGGACGGCGAAACCGATATGCGTAACGAAGGACGTCGTCGCCGTCTGCCTGCGACGCTACAATGGGAACAATCGCGACGTCAGAGCGTCGGCTGACTGACTGAAGCCGCGAGAAGCTTGGCGGCGGCGGCCACCGTCAAACCCTCGGTTCTCCGCGACGCTGCGCGCCGCGGCGCCCCACCCGAGGCCCTCCGCTTGCCGTCGCTAGGACCACACCCCTTTTGCCCGCGAAGCCCCGCCCCCGATCACCGACACCCACGCCGCACTCTCGCTCTGTTCTCTGCCTCCCTCCCCCTCGGATCTCTCCGGGTCTCCCTCTTTCTCCGGTTCGCTCTGGGATCGAGCAGAGACGCGTATATACGCGTCGTACGTACGAGAACGCACACGAGCATCGCCGCTTTTTTCGCCGCATACGCGATACCGCGGCACACCTACGTAACGCGTGTATGAAACAGCAGATAGAATCGTGCCCCGCGTCGCGACGCCGATAGTAGCGTCTTGCACCGAGTTGCGGTCGGGTGTGCGAGCTGCAGGCGAACGATGCCGGGCTCCCTTTCGTTTAGTTTCGTTTCGTTTCGTTCCGTTTCGGTGGCTGATTACCCATCCAAACGAGTGTGCAGGTGCTGTGCAGGCTGTCTTTTTCTATTACGTCGGTCCCGGTCCGGTCGGGGGCGGCACGGTTCATTGTCACGGGCGACGGGGGCGAGGGGAGGGAATCATCCCCCTGCAGGCGCCGCGGCGCCAGAGAGAAAGAGAGAGATAGAGGGAAGGATAGGAGGGAGGGAGGGAGGGAGGGAGAGAGAGAGAGTGAGAGAGAGAAAGAGAGCCGGTTCGGCGCGGGTCGGGCGTCCGGCCAATCGGAGCTGCGCGCAAATCACAATGCTCATTGTTGCCGCGGCCCACCCTTGCCGACGTCGGCGGCGACGGTTCTCCAGACTTGCGCGCATGTGCCGACAAAGGGGTTGAGGTCGCTTACCGGTCTCGCCTCCGCCCCCGGTTATAGCCTCGCCGACTCGCGGCTCTCGCTCCTTCGATATCCCGCATACCTACCTAGCCACCTACCTATGTTATACCCGTCAACCCTTCTCCCCCCCCCCCGTGGCTCTCTCTCTCTCTCTCTCTCTCTCTCTCTCACCTTGCGCGGCTTCTTCTTATGCACGTAATATACCTGTAACTATACCAACACATCAGCAACGGTAGCCCCGTGAACGCGGTTCGGTTCGCCTGGCTTTCCTCGCGGGTTAGATGGAAAGGGGGATGTGGATGGTGATGCTCGTTCGCCGGGGCGAGCACCCTCCTCCCCCGTAGAGTCCTTGCTTTCGCGGGGGAGGACGCGGGGCTCAGACAAGAATGGCGCCGGTGCGCATCCCTTTCATGTCCTCCGCAAACCGTTCCACCACTCCTCCTCCTACGCCCCCTCGCCCCTTAACCATCCCTGCCTCCACTCGCGGCGTCGGCGGATGGTCTCTTTGTCGTTGAAACACCGCGCGAGCGGCGCCCTTCTTACCCCCCTGCCCCGTGTTATACTCACGACGTGTGTTCGCGTGTGCGGATGTTGTTTTATCCCGTGCGTATAATGCAGATTATATACATATATGTATATGAATATGTGCGGACGAGCAGCGACTGCGGAATTGAAATAATAATAATGATTATCGTTGCGGTTATATATTATTACTATATCACATAATCGTGATAACAAAGATAACGTAACACTGTAGTAAAACAGATATGATAAACCTGCGTATATACGAGTACAAAATTATTCATGCAACATGCAATGTGTAGGTGTAAATGCGTGTAGTTTATTATATGACGATGATCCGGCATGGGTCCAGTTAGTTCACTGCAGGCTGTTATACATACATACAGATAAACTGATGAGAGAAAAACGCGTAAATTTATTTAAGATCTTTGACAACGCTAAACATTCTTACCATTCGTTAATTAGCCCACGACTAATTAATTTCAGAATCGCGCTTAGAAGATTATTTATCGAATTCGTTGTCGATCTTCTTGTAATATAGGCAGGTGCTGCCCGATCGTCCCGGGAGGAACATATTACATGGCTCTCGAGTTAATAATTTTTGCAGGTGAGCCGTGTTATCGCCGCGGGTTAGTTGAGCTGAGATGATGCGAGCTGACCGAGAACTTCAAAGCATACGTGCCGCGGTTTCAACCCGCGAAGCTAAACTGTCAGATAAAATCGTTGACTTTATTGAAATGCTCGTGAAGAAGAGAACTCATTGAGCTGCGTGAGGCGGCGAGACAATATGCAGTCGCTGTGTATACTTTATACATATACACATATGTACGTACATATATACGTATATACATAATATATATATTATAACTGTAGTACTTGCTCTCTGTGAAGGCGAAAGCTCGAGGCAATTAGGCGATTTAACGTAAGCTTGCGAAATATTGAACTGTTGTCGACATATATAACCAGCTTCCTTTTCCTTTGCTCGGTTCTGAAACAGGATTCGCGATATAATGTTACAATATGCAGTATAATAATTTTACGACCTTCGGTCGAGAATTATCCGCATGCCTCTGGTTTTCACTTTCTGTTTTTAGTTTCTGCACATTATTTGTTCGTTGCAGAATACGGGGAAATAATGACCATCGAATTTACTACCTTTTCGGAAAAATGAAAAACTTGCATAGTTTTCTTTTAGTTCAAATTACTATAGCTTTCTGTTAAAGTTACTGGAAAAATGCTCCGATTTACTGGATCGACGTTACAATTAACGACGAAGAAAAATTGTATGCTACAAAAAAATACGGTAACGTGAGCAAAATTTAAAAAAATAATCGCACTAGTCCCAAAAGTATTAAGTGAAACAGTCGTTTCTTTCCACGTATATTCGCGTGGGAGTAAAATCATGCTCTTCTGAATCTTGTCCGGTATTTCTTTCCTACAGTCAATGCCTTATCTTCCTCGGTACGTTATGTAGCTGTACCAATGTTTGCTTTCAGATTTAGGTATAAAGTACGTCTGGTATCTAAACAGATATATTACCGGGAAATAAGTATATCGGTCAACGGATCAACAAGATACCTATCTGAACGTTCCCGACTAGCAAAGTACAATACGGATATTATAAACGAAACAACGGAAACTGTAACGAGAGAATCAAATATCTTCATCCATTATACAGATAGAATTTTACAGCTCCACAGCAGCAAACAATTATACTCGTACATCATGCGAATAATCATACGAGATTGTCCAGGTCTAAAAAAAAAAATTGATGGTCGACAAATCGAAACGGGTATTAAAAAATATTAAATAATTTACTTATATTTATTATTTTTGTCTTGCAGTTAAGCGTTTATATCAAGCTCGCAGAAAAAAAAACAAAAAAAAGAAAAACGGGATTAGTACGGTAGATTCGCGCGAGGGCTGACCGAAGAAGGGTTTCACTACTGCGACGGGATATTCGCTAGTTAAGATAGGTATTCGAAAAAGCTGAGGTTGAAAGCTGCACCTTGTGCGAGAGACTGCGGGTTACAGAAGGATCTGAGGTTCGTTGTATAAAGGCGAGTGATATATATATATCCCACTATATATTCATAGAATAGACGCAAAATAAACAGGTTGATAGTAGTGGCGGCATTGTTGGGTCGGGCCGTGCTGCAGTGGAAAAAGATCGCCGCGGAAGGTGCGGGAGGAACACGTAACGTAGGCCGGGTTTCGGGATCGAATGACGAGTGTTTTCCCGAGGCGTTATAAATCCGCACCCCGAATTACATGGCTTAGCTAGACAAACAGCTTGTCTACTGCATGGCGATACGCTGGAAGGTCTGAGATCCGGGCGGCGGGTATCCATCCGTCTTCTCAGACAATGAGATGGCCCCTGGTTGTAGAAATAGATACACTTCATCCGCCTCTCTACCGCCTCCCGCCTCTCGCCTCTCGCCACGAGCTTTCTATTTACAAGCTCCACAATAGTCAATGGCGAAGCGCGCAGCCTCGGGTTGGTTCATCCTCCTCCTCCTCCTCTTCTTCTCATTCTTCTTCCTCGGCTTCCTCATCATCATCATCATCATCATCATCATCATGAGCTTCTTCCTCGGAGTTAGCCAGCAGCTCGCATACCGCCCCAAACAAATGACGCCTCTGCCGTAGCACGTGTTTGACTTTGTTCCGAGAACCGGGACTTCTGCTGGTCTGTCAATCTCCCCGGCAGCCTAGCGAGGGAGAGGAAATTTACTCCTTGTTTTAACCCCCCCGTCGCATCTTCTCTCTTTGTTTTTCTTCCTCTTTTTCAACTCACCGTTTTTTATCTACTCTCGAGAATTCTTCTTACAAATGAATATGCAGACCGAGGAGAAACGTTCTCTGCCTAACTACACGAACTCCGTCAATGGGCCGCTCGAATACGGTTTGTTTGACGAACTTTGTTCACCGTCGTCCTCCTTGTTTTGTACCCTCTTCGGACTTTTTTCGCACACTCGTAACATCCCGATCCGCGATCGTCTATCTCTTCGCACAGCGAAACTCTTACATACCTATCTAGTGTAATCGCTAGCCAGTCTTCCTTGTCTTTTCCTTTTTCTTTATCTTCTCATCTACTCCTCTTGCACCCTTCTATATAGTACTATACCTAATTAGGATAAGTTTTTCGGAATGCGCACCTCGATCTCGAAAATTGTTAAAATAAAAACCTCACAGCTTGATTCAGCCTACAGATGCACAGGTGTGAAAATACTTTATTCTCTGGCCCGGAAACATGCATTTTTTAATAGCGGACCGCACGTTTTCATGGCGAACCTGCGTTATTCCTGCGCCCTCAGCGAACCGCTGGAATACCCTCGAAAACTTTTGCTCGACCTTGACATCACTTATTATAGCTTTACTCTCTCCATGTTAACTAGGTTGCAGATACGTTATAGCCGGATAAGCATAAAAATCAAGTGAATTTCTTCACAGTATAGTATGTAGTTTCAGAAAAATTATATAAGAGGACCAGATTATCACTTTTTAAAAACTGGCTGCGCCCAAAAGTTTTACCAAGTTTGACATTTTAAGATAGTCGTTAATTTACGCATATTACATACAGGAGTTGGGTATTTCATTGCGGTAATTAAAATGTGATGAATTTTCGACTACGACTACCGCTCGCGATATCGAAATCGGTCGATTCGAATCCTTTCGTAAACCACGATGCAATTGGCGGCTGCACGTGAACACTGGTTACAACTGTTCTTCCAGAGACAGAGATTGAGAGAGAGGGAGAGAGACGTACGGTGCAAGTACGCTGCACCATGTCGAAGTGTCCGGGATAATAGAAATCAACACTGTACGTACTGGTATGATACCTATACACTTGCGGTGGTATCGGCTGACGATATAATGAGTGGCAAACTAGTCGAAGCGATTGGGTTTCGAACCCGTATTGAAGAGGTGCAGTGCCGTTCGTACGTTACAGACTTACACGAAAGCCGCGTGAGTGTGTGCAGCAGGGTAATGGATCCGAACGGTGAAATTTCAGCCTCGCGGTAATAATACGTGATCGGTGCCCCGATAGGTAAACGTACGTACAGAAGTGCAGCGTAATATACAAGAAGTTGTCCGTGGTCACGTTATAGGAGTATAAGAGTACGTTATAGCTTGCAGGCTCAACACGATGAGCTGCGTTTCAGGTCGCGTTGGAACTTTCGTCTATACTGTACGTACAGTATAAATTAGAGTGGACCTTGTTTAAGGTCTTGACGAATTTTTTTCACTCCACCCCCTAGAAGCAACTTTCGAACAATTCAAAAACAAGTGCCTAATTTTTACAGATTTTTACCACAACTCTCAAAACAGTCCGCATTGTGATCGAAGTTTCTTATGAAAATAACGCAGGAAAAAGTTTTTTTTGCTCAGTATATATTTTATTGTAAAAGTAATAATGTTCCAAAAAATCTGTTTTAGTGGGCCTTAGTGTTACTGTCTGAAGAAAAATTCTCATCATCGTACCAGCCAATACAGACGATTTGCACTTATTCTAAATGAACAATTCAGATTTCTATGTCATGCAATCGTCTAGATTGGCTGGTACGATGATGAGAATTTTTTTTCATATAGTACCACTAACTCCTACTAAAACCTCGCAGTTACAGATTGTTCGAATCATTGTTACTTTTACAATAAAATATACATTGAGAAAAAAAGTTTTTCCCATGTTATTGCAACAAGAAACTCCGACCACAAAGCGGACTATCCAAGAGTCGAGGTAAGAATCTAAAAAAATTAGTCGATTGTTTATAAATTATTTGAAGCTGATTTTGGGGCTTGGGCGTAAAAAAATTCGTCAACAACATAAACAAGGACCACCTTAATATATAGTACGTGTATACGAGTATGTATATATATATATATAAGAAGCGCAGTATGCGTATGTGAAATTATTATTCTATTCTGGGTTGGCGTACGGCGATCCGCAGACAAGAACAATGAGTGTCGGTGTTACAAGTCGTTTCTGCATTCGGCTCGGATCTCAGCAATGATGTCGGTTTCCCTCTCGATGCCAGTGCACGTCCCGCCGCAGCACGTGGAGGCGGCGGAGGCGAGAGATTTATGCCGCACGGCGTTTCGGTCCCGCAGCATCAGAAGCAGAAGCATTCGGGACGTTTTGCTCCCGCTGGTCACGGACGCCGTGTTATGTCCGCCGCGACGTCGACGACGAGGAGCATCACGACTGCAGCGAAGACGACGCGACGGTTGTGAATGAACATTGGCTCGCGGCGCTTCCGGCGGCCGAGCCCCCCCCTTGCCCCCATTACCGCCATTACCCCCTTAACCCTCTTTCCTATTTACTCTTTCCTCTTCCCAACGCGGTGCGTCGCCCTCTCGTCCTCAGCTTCGCTTTTCATGAATGAGTCCCCGTTCCGATTACCGAAGCTAAGCGGACAGCTTGTGCGAGACGTATACCCGAGAACCTGGCGGAGAGATGCATCGCGTCGCTGAATTTAGACCATCGCGGTGGGAAGGGAAAGGGAAGGAACGGGAAGGGAAGGGAAGGGAAGGAGGACTATCTCTCTATCTCTCTCTTTCCCCTCACCGACACCTACGTGTCCAACACCTCGCAGCTTCTGCACCGCTGCGACGACGGAGAATCTACTCGAAGTTATAAGCTCAGGATTCCTCGGCCGCCGCTGCGCGCGTTGCTTCCATTATTAATATTGCCGTCCTCGCGGTCCGCGGGTCGCCGGCTAAAAACTCATTCTTTCCCTTCCTCCGCCTCCGCCTCACCCTCCTCCGCCATCCAAATTCATCTTAGCGCTCTTGCAGGCCTCACTTTGGAATTATAAATAGGTGTGCGGTTCCGTCAACCTCTGCTCCACGGTGCGCCGCGATGCTCTGTAACTGCACGAGCTTTTGTTGTAGCTATCCCTGTTGCAATAATTATACGCGCGGTGTTTCATCGATTACTCACGTACAATTGTCACGTCGTCCGTATCGCTTCAGGAATCGTACAACCAATCACCTGCGGACGATTCGTTCTACAACGATTAATTGTGCAAAGATAGATAAATGAAAAAGATAGATAGATGGACGGATACGTAGATAGATATGGATACGCGTGACACGAGCGAGAGAGCGCGAAGATCGCGCGATATGGGAGCAGAGCAATATAGCTCTAATTCTCGCGCGCGTTTATCGTCGTCTTATGAATGAAACGGCTCTCCTCGTCGGCGTGGCAGCAGCGAGCCAATTGCATGACGCTGGGGAATAATGGCTACTCTGTAATAATCCGGTAACATTTGCACGTAAGTACGTATGCGTGTGAGCACAAGACGTATCTGGTTTACGAAATCTGCGGCATCGCAAAAGTGCGAAATACGTTATTACACGACAAGGAAAATTGAAGGGTGCAACAGCCATGCAGCGTGGGTGCAAAAGCTCCGGGTTCGCAAGCTCGCACCACCGTGCTTATAATTATCTTCTCTCGAGTCGGAGCTTCGCACATACGTACCTACTTATATAGCCCTCCATACGTATTCCGCTTAACGTCTCGCAGGCGCGACGAGGCGGGAAGAAAGGAAGGAAGGAAGGAAGAATGAAAGAGAGAAATAAAGAAAGCGATAAATAAGGAAAGAAAACGTATAATATACGTCAAAGGCGGAAGAATTTATACACAAATAAAACGAGAGGAATAACAAACCGAGGCACCGCGAAGTCAGCTCGTGTGTATCTCCGTTTGATCGAGACACTGCAGCACCGTGTATATAATATAATACAAGCTTGTTATATTACAGTGCTACTAGTGTTGCAGCAGCGATGAGGGGTCACGGAGACAAGCCGCTATCTACGGAAAATATACAAACGACGATGCACGAGACTGCAGCGACGATTGTACATACATACATATACTCGCACGATGTGATTATTGTCACCGTTTTTAAACAACGTGGGATATTGATGCGCGGAGTCAGTCGCCAGCACTAGTCTTACACCTAAGATACAGTCTCTCAACAAAGTGGCACGAGAGATAGAGGAAAAAAAAGTCGATTTCACGTCACGATGATTCGAATATTTTGAAATTGTTACATGTATCATCATACGCTGTAACATTACGACGATTCTCGTATAATAATATACTCGTCAAGAGAATTAATAACGGACGAACCAGCTGCGGTACCATTTTCAAAATCAATATTATTTTTGCCTTATTACGGCGGCGATGGGCGCATATGGGATACGTATCAGGAAGTCAGTCAATCGCGTGTGACGGAGAGTTAGACGAGTTAATCGTGTGCGGAAGCACAACAAACAGGGAGATAATAAACGGCGGCTCTGTCCCTCCGTATACGGTTACGATAATAATGCTCCTCCTCCTTCTCTTCTTCCTTCGTCACGGGTATCGATGCAGCTTGCAGCCTGCAGCGAGTGCAGTGCCGGTGCAGCAGGCCGGCCAAAGGCCGCGGGAACGACACGGAGCTTTTTCCGACTAAAAATAGGTCAGGATAGTGCGGTTAAGACGGTGCGGCCTCACCAGATACCCGCCGCACCTTCCTGCGCTCCTCTCGCCTCGTCATCCCGTATGCATGATGTGGACCCGCTCTCTCATCTCTCCTCTCTCCTCTCCCCCCTCTCCTCTTCTTCGCGGACGCTCTGCAGCCTCGTCGTTCATTTGTGTTTCGGAATATAAGCGCGCGCGTCCGCAACTCTATATAACCGCGCTTTGCTATTCCGGCGAAAATGGAGATGAAGAAAGACGACGAGGGAGAGAAAGTTGGCTCGCTGTGCATCCTCTCGATTCCCAATGTGCAGCAAGATTTTGACGGGTGCTCGGGAAACTTTCTTTTTCTTATTTTTATACGCCGAACGTCGTTATAATACCTGATTCCACGACCGGAATAAACTATATATACAAACTTATATCGTACGAATATACTTGTATAATATATTAGCACAGATATCGTTTTATTTATTTATTTTATTTTTTTTTTTCTTATTACAGAATCGAATTGTCGGTGGCAATTACAGGCACGGATGCGTATAAAATCTTCACGGATATCCTGTGATTTATACGGGAAAAATATGTTTCCAGTATGTCATAGATACACGTAAAAATTTCTGCCTCACAATAATTGTGCGATTCGGGGAAATTGTTCTGTGCTGTGATAGGATTCATTTACCCTGCAGTCGCGAGCCCACGATTTGCTTTTCATTCTAATTAAGGTGCCGGTGCCGTGAATTCGACGCGTCTAAAAGAGACCGGCGGAAGGTCGTTCAAACCCTGAACTTCGCCTATTCAGTCTAATTTAGCCAGCATCACACGTTTGAAACTGCGGCGTGTTGCGTATATAGATGTAGATACGCACCGGAAGCTTTCAGCGACTTTTTTTTTTTTCCTCGAGCTTCGTTCTCTGCTAGAAGTTTCTTTTCGCAGTGTTCGTCCAACGATCAGATCTACATATTTCTCACCGTGCGCGAGTCTATCTGCGTGCACGTCTACAAGTGTGGTAAATTAGCCCGCCGATCGAATCGAATACAGAGGAAACGCGAATATGAGATGAAGTGAAAGCCAATTTGTTTTTTTTTTTTACAAAAAACGCGGAGGTCTGCATAATGCGAAGCTCGTAGGATTACAGAATTAATTCATAATTCCGCAATTTACGATTGGTCCGCGTGCCGGAAAATATATGAAACACGGTACGGTATAAGGTAAATAAAAAATCCCGCGGTATTATGCGTATAAAAAATTATCGTACGCGGTAGACGTACGCCTACGTAATTTATAATGCGAAATTGATCCTTGAAAAAATCCTGAAGTGCGTAGGTATAGGAAAGATATACGTATGCACGTACCGATCAAGAGGGAAATAGTTTGGAAATCGGAATCTGCATTACTTCAGGTTCCCGCATTCGCGTGCAGCCGTCATAAATTACGCGTGTATGTATGTACAACCTTCACGTTATTGAGATCCGTCGATATGCATGTAAAGTGTAGGCACACAGGTCTACATAATCGCGATTTCGCGAGCTCCATTTCCCGGGGGCGGATATAAATTAATATATCCTCGTTTGATAAAATTCAGTTTTATCTTTCTCTTCTTCTTCCTATTTCGATTCGGAGGCAACGATTCGCTGCAAACCCATACGTTTACGATGCGACTCGTCCTCGTACGGACACGTTTACACCTTAATAACTCGGAACAAAAAAAAAAATAAAAGAACCAGGCTATAACCGAGCCGGCTGGGGGAACCAAAATGATCGGGAAACCTGCAACCCCCGAACAAGCTCTGCAGCTACTTGATTTCTAAGCGGAAAAAGAATGTGGCCGTGAGGGAGAAGAGAGAAGGAGAAGAGAGGAGAGGAGAGGAGAGGAGAAGAGAAGAGAGGGCTGCTTTCGTTGGCAGCGCCGCGGAAGGGGGTTGAGGTTGCGGTGACAGGAACGGGCTGTCGCAATGATTAATGGGCTGGAGCATTAACAGGCTATTGACAAACACGTTTCTCATCCCCCCGGCGTCGGCTCCGTCCACCCTCAGCGGGTGGGGTGGTCACCCATCCACCCCTCCGCCCCCAAGACCTCTTCGTCTCTTGGTCTCGTCGAGCCGCGCCACTGGAGCTATATAATCCGAAACTGAATGGGAAGAAAGCCCGGAAAGAAAGGAGAAGGAGCGGCGGGGTTGGCTTTTCTTAAACGCCTCCCGCAGGTTCGCCCAGCTCGCCCGGCTCGCACACACACCCCGACACCCCCGCACCCTTGGCTCGAAGGGCACCGTGGCCAAGAGCTAGAAGGCGATGAAAGAGACGCGGGCGAAGCAAAGAACCAAAAGCGAAGCAAAAACGCGCCCCGAACGATCCAGGAGTCGAGATTATAGATTTTCCCCCGGTTATCTGGAACGCTCACCTCGACTTTCGATAAGATTCACGCCGTCTCTTCTCCTCCTCCTCCTCCTCATCCTCCTAGACTTCTTCTCACGTCGCCACCCTGGATATCCTTAACTCTCGTCAAAGATCTTCCTGGTACACATTATCATGCAAAACGTCCCGCCGTCGCTCGAACCTCGATCGCGAAAACACCGTCCACCTTCCCATTCGGAGGGAGATCGTTCATCGCCTTCAACGTCGCGCACCGAGGTGTAGAATATTTTCCGCACTATGCCGAAGGCGCGAGGAGTGCGAGTCAACCTAAGACGCGGCCGAGATTGATCTGGGATATCCGACTCGTTCGATGGGGAGACCTAGAACCAGGAGTTGAAAGCCGAGCGCGAAATTTTTGCGGAATTCAATTATTTACGCCATGGCTCGTTCCTCGAATCGTATCCAATTGACCGAATCAACTTTTCGATCTTTCGCTCCGAATCTTTTCATTTATTCCCATATTCTTCACTGTCGCAGTAGCTCATTGGGTAAGCGAGAGGAGAGAACTAATTTCGCACGTTTCCAACTCGCCCGGAAGCGTGGCAACGCTCGGAAAATATTCATCTTCGTTTAACAACCTGCAGGTCTGTGACTGCAGACTCGCCACGATAACCGGTTTTTGGTTGATTAACAGCGTAAGTATAATAAACTGTTGGGGATAACGTCTCGCGTTTATTCCGACGACTTTCTTCGTCTGACCGCGAAGATACGCAGCTGACTTGTGATAAAAAATTATCAGCTTTGACTACAAGATTCAATATGTCTTTTCTGACATGTTTAAATAAGTTCTCATCCATGGTTAGTAAAGCGGTCCGGATCTGATTTCGAAATCTGCCGTTCGTATCCAGAAAACGAAAATGACTAAAGACCGATCGGTATAAGTTGAAATAGTACAAGGAATATTGTCTCGTTTCGGTAGGTATATGATACGATCTATTTCAGCTGGTTTCGTTGTGGTAATTTCGAGTAGAAGAGAGATGCCGACTTCTGGTGTGACGATTTGTCACGCGTGTGTTTTGTGTCAGCCGGTAGTCGGCAGGTCTATCTGTCAGTCATCCCTCGAGCATCGTTCGAAAGTCGCGTAGGTTTACGTACAACAAGAAGCGGAGCTTGCACGAGCTTGCAGCGGCGACGACGTCTACGAGCTTGACTAGTTTTTCTATAAACTCTCCGGCGTTGGGCCGCTTTAACAGTTTCTTTATTCTTTTTTCCTTCTCCTTTTCCTTTTTCACCGGTCAAGAAAACCGTAAAGAGCTTACGCGAAGCGTCCAGTATACCCAAAAGTGCGGACCGTACGAGCCGTTCGAGAAAAAAGGAACTCTGCCCAGCCAAGAGGGCCACAGATGAGCGAGCAGCCGGCGAGCAGATGCTTAAAATATATATTCGAACCGGGGCGAAGGTGTTTTTCGGATTTCACTCTCCGCGTTTAAATAAAGAACAACTAACTCCGGCGTTAATTGTTGTCGACACGGAAGTCATCGATAACCGCGGCCATGTTGCCCGCATTGACGCCGGAGATTCTTCGAAAGGTTGTCGAAATAAGTGCGTAAATACGATCTTGTGCTAAATTATCACTGCGCTGCAGGGAGACTCGTAAACTCTGTTTCGCGGATCGCACACACGCAAGCATTGAACGCGAAATTGCCAGAGTCTCGTCTCGTTAAATGAATTTTTTGCTGTTTCTCTATTTTTTATTCTTATTTATTTGTTTATTTTTTTTTTTTTTTATCCTCATCTTTGTCACTTACCGTGAATATATAAACGAAGGTAGGTGTAGCGCTGCAAAACGATTTACTGCCGAACGACGAGGCGTCCTTCTATTTTCTCTGTTTTCACGGCCCAGCGTACTCCGCACAGCATGCACGCTGTATTCATGGATCCTGGACTCATCGGGTTCTTCTGGCTTTGCCCTCGGCTCGAGGCGAGTAGATATCGGGTTGCATCCGAAGTAACATTTCTAGATTATACTACCGCCGGTTACTGCGACAACAGCACAGCAGCAACAGCAGCAGCAAGCCGAGCCGGTTTTCGATACAATTTATGGTGGCAGCCGATTGAATTATGAACCGATAACGTCTGTCTAATTACGCCGGTAGCAGCGTCGCCGAAGCGTGTCACCGCTGGTCATTTCCACTGGCTCTACGTGTGGGCAGCAGCCCGCGGTTACTGACCAGGTGAAGAGAAACACGGGCAAGGTGTGCAACGATCTCGAATAAATGTAGGTGTCGTCTATTCGCCCGATGCCCCCGTACTCGCATGCATTTTAACTACTGTATTATAACAGATCAGCTATGCGGCAAGTTAAACGTGGGACGTCGACCGGCCAACCTTCTTGCGTAAACGGCGTACCTGCGTTAAAAGATTAAAATCTTCTCTCGATGCATTATTTATACTCAAATGGAATTTCCCATCCGTTGATTGGATTTAGTTTACACGTTTCTTTCACTTTATACGATCAATGTAGAAATACACGCTGCGTTATCACATATATATTCACTCGAGTCCGAGATCTTGTATTGTGTTAAAAGCATCTTTTAAACAAACGATGGTAATTTATTAAAAACAATGACTGGTATCAGGTATGTTGTATAGTCTCGGATTGTCCTACGGTAGGATGGAATTATCGACAACATTCGACACGACGCATTCGTCGACTCTGTTTGGCACGCTTCTTTGAATAATCTGAATTCAATATAATATCACATGCGTTAAATGTGCGGTGAAAAAAGCAATCATCGTCACGGATCAAACAGCGATGTGCAAATATTTATACATCATAGAGGCGCGTAATTATCGGTATGAAATACATGATGTAAATCCTGTTTTAAATTATCGGCAATACATCGCAACAGTCCTGAGCTTCGCAGGATTCAGAATATACGAAAGAGAGAGCTTTTCGGTCTGTACGACGTGACGTCAAGAGGTATATACATATAGTGTATGGAAACACATGGGTGGGCCACGTGTGCATGGGGAAAATCTCTTTTATCGATATAGATGCAAGGTGGTTAAGAACGTGTGCGTGAAGGTAGAAAGGATTTATCTGTAAAGCCGAATCCGCGATAATATTAATAAAAATCGCGGGACGAGCAGAGTCTCAATTCCCGCATAAATAATAATAATAATAATAAAAAACAAAAAAAAAAAACAACATCCCCTCCTCTACGCGTGTATACACGAACCGCTGCGGTTCAAAAGAGAGAAAGAGAGTTCCGGGGTCCAGTTTTTCGATTCATTTTTATTTATCGAATATTTTTTCTCCACCGCCCACACACGTCTACGTGTAATCCACTTTGGTATTTCGCATTGAATCGCAAGTTCGCAGGTTTTAACGTAGAGAGAGAGCCGTACGATACGATGCGAGGTAACGAACCGCTAGATGCACCGCCTCTCTCCTTTTATACACCGTATAATGCGAGCGGAATCGTGCCTCCAACCCCACGCCCGATTTCAACCCCCAAGTGACCGGCATCGAGTGTCGACCACTGCCCGCTCAGAGCAGCCTCGACGACCATCGAATCCGAGGTACAAAGTCATTCCCGCGGCTGCGAGTGCCTGCATGTGCATCACGTGTGTGCACTCTCGAGTCAAACGTCATACGCCTTGCAGACAGGTATTTCGTTCAACTAGCAGGTTGGCAGGGGGAGCGGGGCGGATACCGGAGCTTCGGGGCAATCGGTCGCGTTCGCTTCCTTGCGGGGGTCAAAGGGTGGTGGAAGAGGGGGATGGAAAAATAGAGCAGAAGGACGCGGAGGCGGCGGTTCAACTCGTTCTCTCCATTCATATCGCGGGATGAAAAGGCCGCGCGCCGAACAGACGTCGTGAAAAGAGAAGAGAATTATTATGATTATTATTATTAACGTTTCTATAGGAATGATTTTCCCTTTTCCATCTGTCTTCAACTTTCGGTACATACACCCACACCGACGTATATACATATAACCCAAACTTTCCTCCCTCGCCATTATCTCTGCAGACTTTCTGCGTGTTCTCGTATTATACATACACACACACATGTATATCTTCGTCTACTTCTCTGTATGTATACGTATTAATATATGTATGGCGTTGTGCAGCCGACGGATATGGTACGTATACATGTATGTATTATACGTGTAAAGGCTACCGGATCTCCCGGATTTTCACAGAAACCGGGACGTGCCCGACGACTACGACGACCACCAAGACGATCCTCACCGCCACACGTATCCCCGAGCATGGGGTGCACGTATGTGTATGCACGTGCGTGCCGTCACCCCCGAAAATTAACATTCAATCAATGAGACTTAATTTCAAGACGCATTGTTCGGTCGTCGACAAAGGTGTACCGTCATTATTTTTGCTGCTCAAGGTTTACGGAGAACAAAGAAATTGCTACTCGTTTTAACGCTTTACCGAGAGGTTCGACGTTTTTTGAATAACGGGTATTATAATATTATAACCCGATGATTCTCGTATCTCGATTTCATTGCCATCCGCAAATGTGTGTACCTACATATATATTAGGACGGTTCTTATTTGGGTTACGTCGCAATTTCCTCGCACTAATTTTCAAAAAGTAATTATGTTGTATGGAAAAAAATCAGGCTAAATTCGAAAAATTTTCAAATAACCTTAACACGCTCCACCGAGGATTCGAATTTTACATGGAAAAATGCATGCATTTGAAATCCAAAATTTTTTGGATTTAGCCTGAGTTTTTTCTATACGACATAATTACGTTTCGGGGGTGAGAGCGATGAAATTCCTACATAACCCAAATAAAAACCACCCTAATACATACATACATATATTATCGAATAAGTCGTACAGAATTCAAGCCAAAGAAAGAACTCAAAGAAAAAATGCACGTAAAATCCAAATTCTTGATCTTTGTTAATTGTTGTCAAAACTTTCGACATAAATTCTCAGCCTCTTCCTCTTGTCCACCATTGTCGGAGCAATTTCTTACACTGTAGCTGACTTGTTACTGCATATATATAAATATACATACTATATATTATATACGTGTCATTGTAACGTGTAGAAGGATTAATACTTATTATACACAGCGTCGAAAATGAATGTATACAAGAAACAAAAAGCAGCCCGTCGACACAACGAGAGTGTTGTTTGCCTCTTTTAACACGTGTCGCGTTCCGCACACGCGGCACGCGCGTCTTTACAACTGCACTAGCCTTCGCGTATAAGCGGCGAAATTCCTCCTCGGTAAAAATTCGTACCTTTACAATAGAATAACACACACGGCCATACTCGTGCAGGAATATTACGGTAATTTTTTCTTCTCCCTCTATTGAAAACATGTGGTCCGTATACTAGCGGGCTGCAAGGGGCTGAAAAAGAGGGTGAAACAGGGAAAGGAGGAGGTGTAGGGTCGTCGACGACGGCCGATCACCCTCAAAAACGAGAGAATGACCAGCTCCTCGGACGCTGCGGGGTGACCGAAGCCGTTTGCCCGTCACGGCAATTATAATATATCCGAGACGTCGACGTATTATAGTCGTCGGGGGATAACGAGCGAGCGCCTCTGTAGGCTCATTTTATTCCCCTTTCCACATTCTTTTTATTCTCCCTTTTTCCTCCTCGGCTCACTCCGGTAAATATATCCGCCCCCGCTCTCCCTCTCTCTCTCTCTCTCTCTCTGTTTCTCCGGTCTCTCGTCCTCCTCTTTCGCCGATCCCGATGCTGCCGGACAAAGAAAATCTCTGTGCGCGACTCGCCGAGGCGCCAAGACAACCGCGCCGAGCAGCAAGACTTTGTAATTAGCGGACTTGCTCTCCTCTTCTCTGTACTTTATACAACGCTTTACGTTGCAACTGCTTCACGTACGTCCGAGGTCTCAGATTTGTTTTTCACATACACTCGAATTGCTCACGTGTTGCAGAGAGACGGTGAGAGAGAGAGAGAGAGAGAGAGAGAGATACTTGCGTATTATACGGACGTTAACGTATAATGAACTAACTGTTTTATTATTCTCAGCGGTTCTCAGACGACGCTAAATATCCAACAGGCTGCATACTTTATTCCACTCAACAAAGATTCGAATACCTACGTTAGTCAGATTATATCGATCAAGTTTTCATCTCCAGAGCGTGAAGAAAGAAAGTTGTTTCAACTTTTCTGTTCTTAATCTCCTCATATTTCATCAAGAAATGTCTCAACTTTGGTTTTTCAAATCATTGTTCGAAGTAGATAGGTACCTACTTCGTTCGTTACGACGATACGAAACGTTGTCATGGAATTTTTCTCGTTGCTTAGTCGAAGAAGAATTAATACATACATAAGGTGTGATTATAAAACGTACGACTAACTGAATTTGTGTGTTTCATCAATTTGTCAAAGTTCAAGATAATAATATGTAGTTATACAGCTATTAGGCAAGTCGCACATATTCTAATTAGCCTCTAATTAAACACGCTAGCTATGGTATATTCGTTGTAAGTAGGCACGCCGTTTCTATATTCGTATAATAATGAACGATTTGCGACATCGTACAGCACACGTGACGGCGATATTAATTCTCGCCGTTAACCCCGCCGCTGTGTCTCGACAATTGGAAATTGGCTACCGCACGACGAAACCTAGTCGCAGCTTCCACAACGCCGTGACGAGCGTGTCTCGTTTCGTCAAGAACAACATCGTCAATCCGTCACTTGTGGTATAATAATACACGTGGCTATTCTGTCCCGGGTCTCATTTTAGCTCGACGAGCTTTCTCTCTCCTCCATCCATCCATCCATCCATCCATCCATCCATCCATCCGTCCGTCCGTCCGTCCGTCCATATCTCTTCCTCGTCGCAATTTTCATCCACTGAATCATGGACGATGCTGCAGAGGCCAATTAGAATCTGGTGAAAAATCTGGTCCTCGTCAAGGGAGCGGCCGATGTGACCGTTGCAGTAAACATTGTGACATCGTTCTGTTCCGCGTTACGAGCTTTCCTCCACCCCGCTCACTTTCCCCGGTATAAGAGATCGGAAATCGGTGATCTATTTATACCCCTCGAACCTTCTTTCTAATCATCTCGCGAATGGCCTGTAATTCTTAGCCCCCCCCCCCAGTGTCAGCAGGTTGTAACAAGATGAGGAGGCTGCCCTCTCTTCTCAACTTCCTCGCGTCGTATATAATATCGCCGCAGCCTGCGGAGAACGAGCCAAGTCTGTGTGTACGTACATAGTATATTATATATTATATATTATATATATATATACATATACAATATGAAGGAAAGTATGCCGTAAGAAAGTATAACGAATGACAAGGCGGTATGATGAGCTATTCCGGTCACGGGAGACGCGCGGCGAGTCCTCGGGGCTCCCGGGGGTCCCACAGGAACGGCGGCAAGGGATGAATTGCGGAGCGAAAGAAGGAAGAGGAAGGAAGGAAGGAAGGATGGAGGAGGAGGAGGAGAAAGAGGGAGCCGGAGATACGCGGATCGTCTCATCTCTCCCGCTCTTCCATATCACGTCATAAAAATAATCAACTCCACTCAATGAGCCCAGGGACACTTTGATCTCGGCATTTGTTTCTCCCCAAGGTTCGCCCCGGCGTCCCGTGGCTGGCGGGATTCCTCCTCCTCCTCCTCCTCCTTTTACTTTTTTTTCTCCGTCGTGCGGGGACGCGGGCCGCGGGTACCTGGCCGGTGTTTCTCTGCCGCGAATTTTCGAGGGGACGCCGCCAGCAGCCCTCCTTTCCTCTCCTTTCCTCTCCTTTCCTCCTCCTCCCCGTCATCCTCACCCTCATCACCTTTTCGACATTCACCCAACTTTCACCGACCGACGTTGAATTTCATGCTTTCGCGTACTAAAAAGTTAATGAGAAAAGGGATGGCTATTTAGTCGGAGCTGATGGGTTCAAGTTTCCTGCAAGAAAATCCGTGAGCCTCTCCTTACATTGGCCACTCCGAAATTGAGTTCTCCGAAAATTTCGTACCGCATGAAGACGTTGACGTTGACGTTGTAGACTTTCATTTCCCCACATCGAGGAAAAAAACAAATCCCCTACCTATTTATGGTTGCGGTACAGTTTTCAACGTTTTTTCGTTTCTTTCCACAGCCGAGAATTGTATAATTGCAGGTATGGGTAAAAAAACTGAAGAAAATGAGTTTACATCAATATAACCAGAAAATGTGGTATTGGCATCAATAAAATCAGACTCAATAGTCTACTCGTAAGAAAATTAAATTTCTCCGATTGTCAGTGTCGGGAGTTTTTCCTACGCGTCGGCAGCTTTCCCACCAGTTTAACCTTGGTTTGAAAAAAAAAGTCCTTAACAACCGTCCGTCAAGTCACGTCGGTACAATAAAATAAAAAAAAAAACGAAAACTAACTCGTTTCAAAGCTCCAGCATTCGATCTTCCGTCAAAGCAGGCTATTAATTTAGCGACACACAATTCGTTCCGCAGGCTGCACGGATATTCGGATGTCTATAGATAGGAATAACGCGGATATTAGCAGAGAGGCGACCACTCCGGGACCATTTATGCAGTCCGTGTAACTTCCCATTGAATACAGACCAACTCGAACTCCGGCGGCCAATCAGAGCTTACTTTGCATTATCCATACCCGTGGAATCCTGTGTTCAGAGTTGCGAGAGTGCATTGCTGTTGCTGCTGCATGGCGGGGTGATAACGTTCACTGTGTACCTAATAATTATTATCACTGGGACGACGGCAGAGAGCTAGGCTCGTATGATACACGCGCTTGCATCCGGTTCATTGATCAGCCCGAGCAGAGAGCGAGAGCCAAAGGATTGATCAGCGTATGACAAATTAACATAGCTTCTTGATTGACGCGACGCGTCACCGCGCTTTCGTGTATGTACGTACGTGTGTTATACGTGTTGTATAGGTATGGATAACGTACGAGTATGCACGCTGCGCAATCGTATCCAACGACGCAAATGTGTGGACTCGTATGGATCTCATCCCTCTCTCCGCTCCCTCGCTTATCAACTCTGCGGGTATTCAAACAAGAGACCAGGCCGCGGTACACATTCGTTTCGCATTCGTATTGCAGAGTATAATCACAGCGCGATGGCATGGCGACGGAAACCGGAGGACAAAAACCAATCACGAGAGTTCACCCGGTGGACAATGGTGGCGGAATGTTGAAAATCGTTGCTATAGGTTGACGGTAGAAATATAATAATTCGACTCGCGGGCCGATGGAAAAAAGTAGAAATATTCTCGGTACCCAAAATAAACCTCGTATCTCGTTTTTTCTCTACTTGTCGCAAAAAGCTTGTTTAGTTGTTACGTCAAGCTTTTGTCAGCAAAAAATATCTTTTTTTTTCCCCTTAACGATTTATACTCTACAGTTCGTTTCTGATTTAATAATACAAGTACATACATATACATATATTGAGAATCTCCTGGAACGAAACGGTGTATATTGTATACAAATTTTCTGTTTCTAAAGTTTCTAAGTTTGATCTGAAAATGATTACCATAAGCAACAACATTTTTATATACGGAAAGATATTCATAGTCAAGCTTGATGTAGGTATTTCAAAACTGACCAATTTCATCGTAAATAACTGATTCTACTGCAACTGACTGGGAATATAATTTTCAAAATAACATGAATCATATAAATTATGCAAAATCTTCGTGACAAATGAATATTTTTCACAGAACAAGAAAGTCTTGAAGAACGTTTTACGTTTTCTAGGGTCAACGCTTCAGCGGATCAGTGAAGAGAGCGTATTATAAACTCATCATATAATAATGACCCTAATGAAGAGCAGGCGAGGGGGTAACAAGTTCCGTCGGGGGTCGGGGGATGAAAAGGGGTGGTTGGGGGTTATCAAATATTCAGACCGAATCAATCCTGGCGCGGCAGGACGGGGGGCGGGAGTTGGCGAAGGGGTGGATCATTCGCGGGGTTGCGGAGTAGGGGGCGAGGATGAGACGAGGGGTTGGGGGCGGCTCGCTTAACCCTTGAGTTTGCGGCCGGGGCTAAAGTAGTTACGTTTGTCCTTTGAGTTGATAGGGCGAGGCCACGGACGACCCGACTAATCCTTCCGAGCGCAAGGATCCGTCCTGCTAATAGGGGTAACCTCGTCCTCGCCGGTGCCTTACGCCGCCTCCCTTCTTCCCTCTTCCCCCGTTGCCCCTCCGAGGAGGTCCTAGATAGTCCACCTGGACCCGCGGCGTCGCTGCACCGTATAAACTTGGACCCGGCGTCGGGACGGCTCGTCTTTAATATTAAACCAAAATTCAAACTCCGGTCACGACCAGAGATTCCACGCCTAGATGAAAATCCTCGAACCGCCGTCTATATCTACGAAATGAAAGATTCTTCCTGCATGGATTTCGCCGAGGTGACCGAAATCTGTGGTTCGCAACTCGGCGTCGCGTCCGTCGGGCAAATGAAACGAACGTGTGAAACCGAACTTGACGTGAGGTATGAAAAGAAAACAATTATATCGTACTTGTAGTATTTTATTTGCCTGAATTTTTCCGATTCCAATGTGATTATTTAATTAGATTCTTGCACTCGGAAAAATTTCATTTGTTACGGTAGCTAGAAAAAATCAGTAAAACAAGTATCATTAAGGAAAAAAAAAAACTCTTCGAATATTGTTGAACTTACGAAAAACGAGGTACGCGTAACCATTTTGCACTATCGTCGATCCGTTTTTGGTAATTGCAACGCAAAATCAGTTTCTTCGGTTTACTCCAATTTTTTAGTTAACCAAGGCTTTAAGACGTCAATCTAACTTTCGATCCTCTAGCAGGATCGCGAGAGGCTTTTCTTCCCGAGGATTGGGTGGCGGATCACCGAGTAGTTAGGGTGAGGATCGCGGCGTGCGGGGGTGGGGGGAGGGGGGGGGGGGGCTAATGACTCGCCGAATGATTGATTCGCCGGTTTGCTTTCACTCGGGTGGCTCGTTCGCTCATAGGTAGGTAGGTAGGTGCTCGGCTACACCGGAATCTCTCTTTATCTCTCCGACATGTGCTTCTGCCGTTGAGTTCATTCGCTATTCAAGACCTGTCACACACCGCCCTGTCGCAACATTCAATAAATGTAATATAATCGGCAGGATTCATTCAGCCGGAGCCAGCAGCCGCTCGGAAAGAGGCAGGATTCGCGCGTGTCTCTCGCAATTGTACGAGGTTGCGATCGCGTCGTCATCGTCCCGTATTCGCGATTATTTTTAATCAACGCTGAATATCAATGCCGCACGCTATTTGCGTACACAGTTTGCCGATTCTTCTCCGTTTTATCAGAGGAGACGAGATTAAACTTTGTCGCGGCGGAGTTGGGCGAAATTGTTTCGATAAAGGTCGACCTAACGTACAAGATATAAAGGTTAGTTTACAGTCGAGGCGAACAAGCTGGTTCCTTCGTTGACGATTATAAATGATCCGATGAATTTGTAATACAAAACGTGCGCGACACGAGTTGACAAAAAGCTGAGTCACTTATCGGCCGGCTTTTCAGCCTCTAAAGTCATGTACCGCATGACACCCCGAGTGTATAGAGAGGATCCGCAGATATCACCCTCTTATTTATCGCACCTAAACGGGTACGGATCGATCGATTATTCATACAGCTTTGTGTATAATATCAAATTTCGTAGCGAGCGTTCATTGAATTTAATCCATCTATTTAAATTACTCTTTACCTTCACACCGAAACTCGCATGGGACTAAAGTTGCAGTAATGCGAAATTAAATCCGTACAGCAATATTTCCTTTTGCGTATACTTTCGATAACTTGTCTTTTTTGTCCGTTTTATTTCTCAAATAAAAATGGTAATGTTATGTGGTGCAATTTGACATGGCAAGAGCCACGGAACCAGAGTGTTAGGTACAGTACTCGGTACCGGAACCTCGTAGCTGATCGTGAATATCGTTGGGAATTTAGCGGGAGAAGTGTTTCAGCCCGAGTCCTCGGAGCTACGTTCGCAGTATCGGGACATTGTGAGCCTGTCCCGGAGAGATGGATTGCGTGCGGTAATATAATGTACCCAGTGTCAGGAAATAAAGGGCATTTTGTGCTAAAGGGATGACAGAGTATTACGCCCTAAACCGCTACCGCTGCACAGACGAAACGCGAGCGCGGCAAAACCGCAACGAATTTTAACACAAAGAGATCGCAATATTGGCGCAAGGACTTATATTTTGTTCTATTACTTTTAAAATTATTGTACACGATTTTTTTGAAAATATATTGCTCGGGTAGTCGGGAGAACGGAATTGTTCCACTGTTTGGCAAATTATTTTTATAATTTTCCCATTACGAGTAATATTAACAGCATGCATGGAACGAAATGAGCTGTATTTGTTTTGTTGTTTTGTTATTCTGAAATTAGTATCAGCTTTTCATGAGGTTTGACAAAATTTTAATCACTTGACTTGACTGCTTTATATTAACGAAAAACTCAAATTCGGCTGCCAGCTCTGGCTGCTAGTTTTAGCGTCGTTACCTATGAAAAATCGATACGTCGCCTGGTTTCAAGCAGTATATGAGGAACCCGATTCCACGACTTTTCCCCGATTTCCAACACGCGCAATCGAAGCTCCGGACCATTTTGCTGAAAACTGGAAATCGCGTGCATCCATCGTCGACACGTGAATCCGAATCGCGTTTGTTCGAGGACTCGTTGGCGGGGTAACTCGACCTTGATTGAACCTCGTTACCCGTTGAACCCGGTTGGGAAGTGACTGTGGAACGAGCTCAGGGGGTTGGCTGGGTGACAGCGTCGCTTAATCGGGGGCGTACATGTAAGGGATGAAACCCCTGGCGGGTCGGCCGAGCCGCAATTTCTAGGCGTCGGCGTCGGCGTCGCGTCGTCAGGTCGTGACGGAGCGAAGGGCCGCCGCCTATGAACGAACAGGCACGCGACCCATCAAAGGGAATAATTCAAGAGGCGGCAGCATTGTTCGCGCGGCTTGTAGGGCGGCCTCTATACCTGCTCCCGATCCCAAATCCGATCCCTCGGGACTCGCTCGCTGGCCCCTCTCGCCCCCTTTCCGAAAACGCATTAAACAGTGGAAATAGCGATGCGGAGGGAAACGTCGCCGTGCGGTACAAACCGGAGTCACCAAATTCGAACGGAACGTTCCGCGAATGACACTGAGGATGATCCGGCGGCAAATCGAAAGCGATAAACGCGACGTCGATTTTGTTCGTACCTTTTGAGAAACGCCAGGTTTCGACGCGTGTTGTACAACGAATAACGGCCAGTCTGCGGGAAGAAACGGACGAGCAAAACACGTGTTGACATCACCGAGAGTGGCGTTACAGGCGAGTGCCTCCGGAGCTGTGATCCTTCCCCTGTGACCCCTGTTCCATTAGCCCTTTTTGACCGTTCGAATTGCATTAAAACGGAGCGCGCAGTTTAAACATAGACATGCGGGATGCCTGCGTTGTGCGGAATCAGGAACGGGGCGATTCCCGTTTTTTTTTTTTTACGATTTATTTATTCCCTTTTCGACTCTTTTCTACCCGTACGTGTTCGTTCGTTTGTTGTTTTACATACGTCAATATACCTACGGTATTTCTGGGAAACGCACTTACCCCGTCGTGTGGTGTATGTCGCTATGTCAATTTGTTGTACGGATGCGATCAACGTTTCGTTATGTTATACAGCTGACGCCGCGTTTGGCTAGGCTTTTTACCTCGCGATCGACCGGCACGTCGATGTTTCGAAACGAATTAACCCATTTGATCCATTCGCTGCACCCTGCTGCACATCGGTAAAGGAGGCTTTTTTTCAATCGCAAATTTCATTTCCTGCAGTGTACAAACCGCACGTCGCGAGAACGGGGCGGAAAATTCGCTCAAATGAAAAACGAGCGATCGATCGATTCTTCGGTTTGATATTGTTGATTCAGCCCACCGCTGGTCTACCATTGAAAGAGAAATGAAAGAAGAAAGAAACATCAGTGACGTTTAGAAAGACGTTTCTTGTTAAGGTAATCGGCGAATTTTCAGTAATGACATTATTTTTTAATATAAAAACTCACGATGACGAGTAGCAGGGAAAAGGTGAAAGGTGAAAGGTTCGAAATTACCGTACAAAATTGTGTTCGTTCCGTGTTGTACCCTAATTTTGAGGGACGATGGGACGAGGATTAATTTCGAGGGACGACGCAAGGTTTTCGACGATCGCAGGGTGAAAAAAACCGTAAATAAATGCTTTCCTCAAACTATACACATTTTCGACTTTCGATTCGCACTCACAGGCACGAGATAATCAAAACACAAGTGAAAGCGGCGGTAAATTCTTCTCCGACGTGACCGCACCGCAGTCACCCCCTGTGCAAAAGTAGCCCCGTTATCCGAAGCATTCCTGCAGCAGGTTTCGCGGCGGTTGTCACGTCACGCGCCGGAGTAATTGGGTGTCGTAAACCTGACCGTTTATCGACGAGTCTGACCTCCTCGAGGATTAGACGCGGAGAGCAAGAGAGAGAGAGAGAGAGAGCACGCGTGGCACGCCCGAATCCGATCTCCATCCCCCGTGTCGCGGAATAACGTGGCGCAATGTGTATACAATATACGTGCGGATTATAATCTCGAGTGCGATTTTACCGGAGGAGGGAAAAAAGGGGCTTCGGGAGTAATGGAAAGTGTGAGGGTGAGGGGGCCGCGGATCTACTTGGGCCGCAGAAGGACTTGTCTGGAAGATTAGCACCTCGCATAAAAGTGGGTATATACGCGTACGTACCGTATAGACTGGGGGGGGGGGGGGGGGGGGAGGAGATGGGGTATTTTCTGTGGCAACGGAGGAAAGGGGGATGAGGAGCCCCGGCAAGCAGCTCTCCTTCCTTACCGTACCCTTACCGAACCCAAGCCAAGCCATCGTAAGACCGCGCCGCGTGCCCCGCGCGCGAGAACCGGAGGAAAATTAGTTTTCAGAATTTTCATGAAAGCGTTGAAAAGAAACTGTGTAAGGTTCCTTTTCTCATTGGGAGGCTATTTTTGTACGCGAGAGAAGGAACCCGCTACGGGGGAATTCAATAGCCTTTATTTTTCCCTCGTGTTAACTCATTCCACTCTCAACCCTCAACCCTCAAACCCCCCGACCGCGTGCCGCGCGCCAACGCGAACGCAAACGCCAATGACGTCGACGACGACGGCTAC
This sequence comes from Neodiprion lecontei, assembly GCF_021901455.1. Lineage (NCBI taxonomy): Eukaryota > Metazoa > Arthropoda > Insecta > Hymenoptera > Diprionidae > Neodiprion > Neodiprion lecontei. The sequence goes on from NC_060265.1 coordinate 7,028,514, forward strand.
GCCTTTTTATACAACCGTCGACCACGACGACGACGACGACGACGACGACGACGGGTGTCGAGCGGAAGAAAGACATCCACCCTCCGCCCGACCCGCCTAGTTTATTATACATGCTTATTTTATACATGACGATAATTATTGCGACTCTAATTACTTAGGATCAACAACGGATGCAGGCTCCTTGCCTCCATCCCCTCTTTCCGCCGCCCCTCGCCACAGTTTAAATTACGCAATTAACTATATTATCATTATTACTACGGTTTTGTTCTTATTATCTTCTTATATACATATAATTTTCTGCAGTGCTTCTGCTTTAGCTTCAACCAGCTTCTTTGCTCAGACTCAAGTGGGCAAATATGGGGTATAAGCTATACGTCGCGTTTCCATATAAAATCGTACATGCACAACTCTTTCTTCATTCCTTTTCACAACGGCTTACAAAGGGGACGTTTTCCAAAGAATTGTAATCGCGAATAGTTCCAATTACGTTTAATTATTAATTCACATCATTTGACATGCATGTATCCCGACGGTACGTAGAAAAGTAGCTTGATATCGGCGGCAGTGAAAATATGGGTGCCAAAACTGTAAAGTAGAGAAATGGTACTTTAACAAAACAAAAAATTCGACAATATCCTGCCGCTTCGGACCGTCAAGGTATCCATTACCAAAAGATGAAAAAATTTCACTGGAAGAATTCCAAACCGTAGTGTTCAAAACTTAAAAAAAGAAAAGGAAGAATTGAACGAAAAAAATATCTAACGCTATGAGAAAACGTGGAATCACTAGCTTAAAATAGTAGCTAAAACGCCACAAGCTTTGATCAACATCATTCGCCATTTATCTTATACATACTTGGATGTTGTTCTCAGACAACGAATCTGTATTTCATCTTTCATTCTCGTAAAAGCTACAGAAAGAAAATTTCGTACAAGAGCAATTCCGTATCTTCCGATAATATGAGACAGCATCGTCTATACTTCGTCACTTCAAAGAGACCGAAATACCGAACACACACCGCACAAAGTAAGAAAAGATCGAGAAGAAGTTCTGATACGTGCAGTAGGTAGGTATTGCAAGTTGACAGCTTTCATCATGTCCGAATCATCTTGATGGACTTTCCGAAAGTGAGCGCAAAAAGAAACGAACAAGAACCGCGTTCAACGTCTCCCCCCCTCGAACCTACCATCGGCGTACCGATTTCTTACATCGCCAATTTGCACCGCATTAGACAACGAATACAAAGGGTGCAGATACTCGTACATCTGTCCTACGCAACGGGAAAAATGTCTCGACGAGTTTCCGTCTTCGTCAGAGATTAAGGGCGCGTGTAAAGCAGCCCGTCGAATTCCCCTTTCCTCGCACGCGAAACAAGGATGTGCGATGAGGAGACGACGGGAAGGGGTTCGGGGCGGAGGACGGACAGGTTGTACGTATATAGACGTGCACACCGGTTCCAGGAGTGTGGCTGCAAAGCCGCGTCAATACGCTTGCCCGGACGTAGGCAGGGTCGTCGGCGAGGGTTTGAAGGGGGTGAAGGTGGGTGAAGGAGCTGCGAAGGTGGAGGCGGGCGAGCGTATAGTCTGGGCCTCAAGTTCCAGAAGGAGGTGGCGGTTGTCGGGGGCTCGAGGTGAGGTCGGAGTCGGAAGATACCCGGCTGGAGTACCAACGCGCGGGGGGTGAGAGATCACTGCTCAGCCGATATTACTGCCAGCCCGAAGATTACCAATATCCTTGAGAGCGCGCTAGTCCTGTCATAAAAGACGAAGCTTACCAAGATATTACGGGGACCCGACCACCCGACCACCAGCCCCACCTCCGCTCGGTATCATCGCCGGATTCTCGGCTATTCGCGTTCGGCTACCCGCCGGCCTTAACTTCCTTTTCCAAAATTCTGGAACATCCTCATTTTTACCTCGGAAATCGTTCGATCAACTCTCCGCTTGTCTGCGTAATCACGACGAACGTAGTATGGGTTACCGATTTCTGGTGCAAGAAAAATATTCGCTCTTCGCTCTCAATGCCACCGTACCGGCAATTTTTACGCTCGGTATACGGACTGTAATGGTCTCTGACAAGGTGTACTTACGGTGCGAAATAAAATAAGCTCGAGGGCAGGACTTCGGGAGTACCGAAGTGCGGTGTAATGATTACCGGATAAACGATGCGGGTTTGAACACTTTGTAGGGTTTGCGAAGTACGGAGATCGTTGCAACGCTTTCCAAACTTGGTACAACAGTGTAACGAATACGCGGTCAACGATCTTCCGAACGAACTCGTCCTTCGTTTCGAACGATCTAGCAATCATTCCAATTAGCAGCGTATCGAGAGCTTTTATTTATTATCCGCGCTGAAAATGTCTTTTCATCATTAAGCAATTATCACTAACGATGAGATCAAGAAACCGGTGGAACAATTCCGAGCGTCAAATCACTCGCGCCGAAAGTATCGCAACGAAGAATTCGCTTCGGAACCGCATCGTGTATCGTCGAAACGTGATCCTTTGTACGCGTACTTTTTTTTTTTTTGTTTTTTTGTTTTATTTTAATTTTTTTCGACCTTCGCCACATAAGCGACGACTTTGCCGAGCGCTATGCCAACAGAGCGTGCCTATACCGGCTAATAATGCGAGATTGGGTATGAATATTGCGGAGCGAGATAGAGGAGTCGCTTTGCCAAAGTATATTCGCATACATAAGGTCAGAGAGGCGAGGTTGGACACAATAGCGGGGTCCATTGTGGGGACGCTTTGTGCGACACAAAGCTTTAATCCGCGACTGGGATCTGCTAATGTCAACATCATTCTACGCCCGTTTTCATAGGCCTTATACGTACCCGCACCCGGAGCACCCGTCCCACCCATGCAGCTTCTATATTTAAGCGACACGCGCACACGGGCGCAAGCCGAGCTTGCGGGCAGCCGGGTCGCCTCGTACGTGCAAAAGAAGGTGCACCGACACTCGTCTGATCGTAGCTGCAGCATTTATCGGCCGAGCTCGGGGAAAGGACAGAAGGTCGTCTCAATAAGAGGACGGTAATCCACCCCAACTTGTACGATCTTCTATCACCGTCCACCCCACTGCCGCTCTTTACGCCCGTCATCCGTTCATCACGTTCACATTATTGTGTCGCGCTTCCAGCTCGGATTCGAGCTGCAGCGCCCTTTTAAAACCTGAATCGTTTCAAGATTCGTGCAAAAACGTACGCTCGCGAATCAAAAAAAAGCTCCTCTATTAGAAGCTCACGTTACGTTGTGAAAATTCACAAAGTTCATACAGCATAATTACCGTCAGAAATTATTTAAGATCTCAGGAAAATATTTTCGCAAATCAGCAGCCCCGCACAGACATCGGTGGTACAAGTTTTGTCGTATAATAGGTAAAAACCTTTTGCAATACCATGTAAATTGGTTTGAAAGATCGCTTCATACATCCAGCTTTTTAAAAAATTCTCTCTCCATACCAAAACGAGGGATACGTTAATTTCCTTGTCAATCACGTCAGAGCTGGGAGGAGATCGGTTTTTCCTTTCTTTTCCTTTTCTGTCGATTTCTTTTTTCTTTTCTCTCTTTCTTTTTTTTTTTTTTTTTCAACCGTTACGTCAACCTGCCTTAATATAAAAGGCGGATCCATTTGACGCGGGAGGAAAGGAAAAAAGACACGAGTCACGGCTGTCCGACGCGATCCGTCACCGTGTTTCATATTATAGTATAACCATGGATTGCCGCGTTGTACCGTTGACGGTCATCCCGATGATTTGCCGGGGCCTCCCGATCACTGCCCCCCCCCCCCCCCCCCCCCCATTCAGACCTGTCGAAGTGAGGCGTCGTCGTTGTCACAATGTAATTACTCCGGTCGCTCTCGCGGGGGCCCGTTGGGGATTACGAAAAGCCGACGACGAGTCGTCGGCTTATTTCCACATTCTTATCGGAGAATCTGAGTGCGGTAATCCCCGAGGCGGGTGCGTAATCTCCCTCCTTCCCACCCCCTCCCCCCCCCCCCCCCGCCCACCTCGTCTCGAGACGATTTTCGCCCGTGCCTCACAGGCGGCCAGGGTTTTGCCGCCTCGCAGACGCACACTCGGTAATCTACTATTAATTGCCACCGCGAATAACATCCCATGAGGATAGAAACGAGCCCGTTGTGCGTTACACCGGGACAACGTCGCGTCGCGTCTCCCTGCCGCACGTTTTCAAAGTATGACGGAACCCCCCGCTTCGCCCCTCTCTAATTTAGCGAACCTCCGTCATCGGCATCGTCATCCCTCATACCTCATCCCTCATCCCTCGGCTCTTTAACCGTAATCCCTGTTATTGTCGCCGATCTCAGAGGTCGTTATCCGGTACTTTCGGCACTGTCGCCTATGGGATTGAAACGCCGTTTTCCGCCAAGTTGCGGTTGTTGTAACGCGGAGATCCTCCTCCCCTCCCCCCCCCCCTCACGCGTTACTAATTGCAATTAGGAATAAATAGTTGATGGGTTAAAATATGGCTCGTAGCACGAGCGTTTCGAAGTGAGAGATTTAACCGTGGATTCAGAGCGGCGACATTAGAATCACGCCGGCTGATTTGCGTTCGCTAAAATTCTTCAAACGCAGCTCGGTAATGTAATCTGTAAACGTCGGTCAGGATTGTCAGAAATTTTGAAAAGCGACGAAGGTGTAGAAACATCGCGGTACGTGGGTAAGGAAATTCTACCTGCAACGCAAAAGTAAAAAAAAAACACTTGACTGTCTTGGAGAATAAAATTTTTACGATCGCGCGGTGATTAGAGCGAAATAATTATTCGTATCATATCGCAAGTTGCTTGTGATACGGGAACTTGTGAAAAGTAAATAATTAAAAAAAACTTAAGTTGGTCTGCACTTTGAGTTGAGAAGTGAAACTTGACTCAACTCCCCTCGGCCGTGACGTTGAGGAATGAATACCCCGTAAAATGAAAACATGAAAAATTCATCATTTATCGCGTGTTTGCAGCGGAAGGTGTTATAAGCGGTAAATTCTCGAGCGTATATAAAATTACTGGCCCGTTGATGATAAGAGGATCGCGGATGATGCGAGGCGGTTATAACGATACTTCTTGAATCTCGGTTGCGGAAAATGAACGACCTTAGCGTCATCAGCGGTGAGCAGGATCTAAGGCGTTGAATCCGCGAATGAAACGCCGGACCCTTTTTCCGTTTCCACCGGTGCAGTTTAACGGGGCGCATCGATGCGTGCATTCATGTCCTCGGTGGTTTTAAGCATTGCAGAGATCCGCCTCACGTCGTTTAATTTAATTTGACGATTGCTTGTTACGAGACGTCGTGACTTGCGAAAATTCCTATATTATATTATAGTCGAATTCCGCAAAACGTCGTCGCGGCTGATCCACCTTTTGTTCCTCGCCTGCACGCTCCGCCTAAAGGCCCGGCGTTTTTTCGCCGAATGCCTCATAATGCAAGATATACGCATGTTTCTAAATTCGACTCTGCAGCCGTGCCTCGAGTGCATTTCACCTCGTTTTACAATTCGAGTCGTAGAGAAAGGTTTCTACCGCGGGACTAATTCCGCATTCGCAATGGTGGATATACTAGAGCGAATCGCGTCTGTGCAGCCGTGAAGAAGCTGCTCTGTCGTCTGTACACGGAGGCGATACGATTTTACAGATTTATCTCCGCTCGCCGATCGGACTTTTGGAAAACAACGGTGAAAGCGTTAAAACAGTTGTTGAAAAATCAACATATCACGTATCTCTAGGTATACGTATAATATATCCGGACGATTTATCGTCAAGGATTACGAATGAAATTGGTGCTATCAACGTTTCGAAGGCTTAAAACGAGCTTGTAAGAATGATCGATGACACGTTCGAGAAGACTCGAAGTTGAGTTTCTCCTTTTCAAAAATTAAAGAGCACAATCGCGGCGGCAGTTTGTTGAATTTCGGAGAGCGCCCGTGTCCGCGGAGAATTAAGCTAATGGAAGAAAAGCTATTCCAGACCCATAATCCGTAACGATGGTTTTTAAAAACCGTCCGGCAAACGATTCGATCGAAATAGAACCGACGGCGCATTACGAGATGATCCTACAAGACGCGGAAGGCGCGGCAGCCAACTCCCAGTAAATCCGCCTCTCATCTTCGAAATTGATGAGCCCATCGGTCTCTTCTTGTTTTAATATTTCCCATTTGCCTCTCGCTCCCTCACCCCCCCCCCCCCCCCCCCACCTTCCCCTCCCCGACCACCTCCGGCGTCGCCTTATCTCAAAACCGAGAGGGATAAATAGCGTCGAGGGCGTCGCGGCGTCGTTCGTGTGCCGTCTGCGTTAATCGCCGAGCTTGCGGCTGCACTTCGTTCCCCGCGTAATATCTTACGCGGCAAGGCATCGCATCGGCCGAAGAAGTCTAAAGTCATCGTTGATGCACGAGGTGCGCCTGCGGCGTCCCGAGTTAATGCCGTCCTAATAAATATCTGGCGTACCCTTCGCTCCGTATCCGGTGATCAGAGCGGCCGGAGCACGTGCCAAAAGTTTAAACCCTTTCCCGATTCCACTTGTCCCTAATTACTGTTGCGTCTGATCGCCCGCACCGCTCGCCGCGTGACACCTCGACGTCACCGGAGCTTTCGTTCCGGCATCCGTGCAAGCTCTATTTCGAGCTGGGACGCACTCGACTTTAGTAGTTCGGAATTAGAATTAGCCCCGGAGTCGGAGAGGTTCTGCCGAACAGGTTAAGCTAGGTCAGGGCCCAATTAAGGCCCGGCAAAAAATCCACTCGTCGAGGAAAAACGGGAGGAAGGGGGATGGAAGCAAAAAAATAAATAAATAAAATAAAAATGAAACGAAACTCGAGCCTATTTTGGGGGCCGCTTGTACAAACATATAACCGTACAACCGAGAAGGGAACGACCATGCAGTTGCTCACCCCGATCTTCAGACGGCCTTGATGAATTGAACGGGGGTTAAAAAAGCTTTCTCAATCTTCACTCCTCACCCTTGGCTTTTCTTTCACCTTTCAAGCAACGCGCACTTGTCCACTTTTACATTTTTTATACTTGCGGTTTGATCATCTGTTTGAAACCGTCACTTTGGAATTTTGGTTTTTGCAAAAAAAATTTCATCATCGCCAATTCTAGATTTAATTTCAAGGCTTCGGTTATATATTTATAGTACAAAACAAATAGATACAGAAGTAAAAAAAAAAAACATTTGCCTGTTGCGCGAGATAAAAATAATTCTTATATTCACCAAATGTTTATTGAAATTTCCAATATATTCTTGGATTGTGTTCAGCGTAAAAAAAAAGGGCAAAGAAGAGAAAAATAAAAATCAGTCAACGTTTCAAAAATAAATTGACGAAAATAAATCCACCTCGCGATCATTTTTGCGACGCCTCAAAATTCTAGTATAATGCTGCACGCGGTAATGTATAACAAATGTTACGTTAGAAAAAAAAAAGAAAGAAAGAAATAAAAAGAAAAATGGCGCCCACGCGTAGTGGCAAGTGGGTATTCAATCCATGTCGTCCGCTCGAGCAGAACTTGGGTAGTGAGATTAAAAATCTCGGGTCGGTGTCGCCGCCGCTAACGTAGGTATATAGCTTATACCGCATTACAGATATACGTAGATGCCAAGAAGCATATGAGATATAAATGTGGCTCGTCATATTTTAATGGAACATCGTTGTAAATTCGTCGTTTAAACGTCAGCGTGGCGTAGGAGATACCTACTCGAGTCTCGTCGAGCTATGCGCGTCTCATCTCTCGCCTGGCTATATATTTCAGACAATAATAATTCAGAGTGCACGTGTGAACCATACGCGGCCCAACCCTATGCCATCGGCATAGACACAACAGGGGCGGAAGGCGACCCGGTCGGTGCATCGCCGCAGCACGTGTCACGGATGCGTCGTCGCGGCCTGAGTGACACCTTAGCCCTTCCCTTGGTGCCCTGAGCCCGGAGCTTGCGGGGCGTGGATGTCGTCCGGGCCTTCGGGGTCCCTCTAAGCTCGATGGAGAAACGGCGCGGAATTTATATCAACGATCTCCGCACACTCACTTTTTATTTATTCTGATTTACCGTCGGCTCTTGGACTTTTCTTTCCAACCGCATATTAAAAGCTGTGCTTTACTGCTACGTATCCGCTACCTCGAGTGGATATCTTGTTATACTGCCGGAAGATCGCTGCCCTCGAATCGTTACTCATACACAATGACGGGCAGAACCGAGTTATTATACTACCGTTGTACGAGGATCGTCTCGCCGTTTAAACCGTTCGAACGTTTCCTTCGACGAGTTGAAAAAACAGAAGAAAAAAAAAAATTTTTAAAAGGAGCGGAGAGGAAACTGGACGACATAACTTCGCTACTGCGCACCGAACGAAGACGTTAGATTTAGTCAACTTCTATTAATTTCTACCGCAATCCCAGCGCCGAAGCTACGACGCATGTACACGTATTAAATTTGGTCTAATTGTTTTTAAAAAAAATTTCCACCCACTAAATCAGTGATGAAATAAATTCTCGTAATGAAGCGTCGGAAGAAGCGTAAATAATCTCTTTCGTTAAATAGGTTAAGTGGCAGGTGAAAGCTATCATGTGAAGGGAAAAAATTGGGAAAAAAAACCCGAACATATGCCGAAAATATGATTTAGAAGGGTTGATATTGTTTCTAGTTTTATTTTTTATTTGTGAGTTTAAAAGTTTATCTAGTTAATCTAGTCTTGCGAATATATCGTCTCAGTTAACAAGAAAAAAAAAAAAGAACGAAAATTGGCGCGCAAATATACGTCGAACAGCAGCCTCTCGAAAGGAAGGAACGATCCTGCAACCATCGAGTAGACGAAGTGGATTGTCCTTATAGCAACTGAGTTGAGTGGATAAAGGCAGGCGAATAGAATGGGGGGAAGGGTGGAATACGCGACCCGAGACGAAGAAGCAAATAAATACCCGCAGATGTAATCGGGAAAGGAAACAAGCTATGGGATTGTTCAGGGAATAATTGAAAGCACCGCGGCGCTTAGCATTGCCATTCCGGTCGTCGGTCTCCTGGAAGATGCTGGCTGGAGGCTGCCCGCCGGCTCTCGTCTCTCTCTGACTCGTTTTCCTCTCCTTCCTCCTCTCCGAAGATGCCTTCCTCGGGTGGCTGGGCCGACTCGGCTGATCGGATCGCGCCGCATAGCGCTGATCGGCAAATTCTAATGTATACGTTTATTGCCAGGCCGAACCGCGACTGGAAGCTCGCGACTTTTCGACCGCGACCCTCATTAACGCCTCTGCGAAACCGCCCCCGGGCCCCAGGGCCGGGAGACCCGGACTACGCCCGGCGATATAGACCTCATGTTTTGTCCTCCGACGACCCACGGACCGTGAAAATAAAAGGACGCAACCTCCTCGACAGATTTCCGATAATATACCTGCCCGCTCGGCTCTCTCCCAGCTACACTCTATATACCTACCCAAGCTCACTCCCGGCATACGCGATTTCTTATTCCAACAGTTGCGGCTGCACGCGATACTCGAGAGAAGGCCCGCGGCTCATCCTTAGAAAATAAGATAATGTGAACAGGGTTAATCAATTCTCGTTGAATCATCCTCTCGATAGTTTGTTTTTTAATAACCACAAAATCGCAGTTTTCAAATCCTTGTGTGTGTTGAATTTTACATTCTGAAACAAGCTTGACGTTTTTTTTTTTTCTTAAACATTATAGGCTGGAAATACTTGACATATAAAATGACAGTAGCCGAAACCGAAAATTTTTGTTCAAATTATGCGACTCGCTCGTCTAATGTAAAATTTCAGTTTTGATTTCTCGCATATTCGTATACAGTGCGTATAACATTCGAATAACTATAATAATTTCAACGCTGTATATTTCTTCTATGTCTGTCACGCGAGATATTGTATACCGACGGGTACCTGCACGAATACCATTCGTGTCTTCGTTTTCACTCGTGTAATATGTAGTACCCGATACCTGTGCCTGAACAGATATGCTAAGATGCCGGGTTTAGGGGCCTGGTTTAACGCCTCAAAACTGAACCCCGGTCAATAAAATTGTTCGGGAGTTTATAACGGTACGATAGGACTCCGTTTTATCTACTTTTTTTTATCGCTTACGATCGTCTTTCGGTCATTTTAGACTCCGGCATTGTCGCAACATTTCGGTGACACGCACTGCACGCAAGTAATACGCGTTATGAGCGACACGTGCCGCGTTTAAAGCCTCAAACGGTACGTGATTAATTGAAATTATCGCGTGATCATAAACGTGGAATGATCGCACACACCGGATATATCGAGTAATTGTGGAATTGGATAGAAATACGCGTAGTGCGTGCGCGTGTAAAAAATTCGAATATTTAACGGTATTTGAATAATTCATAAATCGCTCAGCTCTCGGATTCGGAACTTTCTAGTCATTCGATGTTTATCTAATCATCCTATCTTTTTTTCTGACTCTTGTTCTTCTTTTTTTTTCTTCTTTCTGCCCTTCCGGAACAACTTTTTCTCACCTATTATACGTCCGAAATATGCCCTTTCATTCAGATTTACATGGCAGACCCAAACTCCTCGGCATATTATAGCTGAATAATGTTATTTCCGTATTTCAACGATGAAACATAATAAATGCAACACATAATTCGTCGTAAGAGTGGGAAAAAGAAATTTTAGATGACTTTTATTTTTCAAATATTCCACCACCGGATTAGCTGATTATTTTTTTCCGTCAACTTTGTTTTGTTGTTCCAAAAATGACAGGTCAAATTTTTTCTTCAACATCCTGGTGAATTATATCTTCATAGACTCGAGCGATGAAAGAAAGCAAATAGGTGTTAAGCAAATGAAGAAAAAATAAAAATATCATCAAGCTTCAAACGTAATTATACGATACATCTGCGGTGATTCCCTCGTGGGTAAATGGATTTAACACGTACATTTGAAAACAGAGGGTGGAATAAATAGGGTTGCGAAATATGCGAACCCCTGCGCAAAGATTGCAAAATTTTTTTCACAAAAATTACAAAGTCCAGTCGGTCGTTTGCAAAACAATTCCTACGTAGACCGCTTGATACGTTGTTTCGTCGGAACGAATCTTGGGCGTTTTACTGCGTCTATACGATCTCCCATGTGGATGAAAACGCGAACGGGGGGAAGAAGTCGGTTTTCCCCGGTTGTATACTCTAATTCATGCAGTGCAGCAGGGGCTGTCGCGGCGATGGAACGGCGACTCTTCATAAAGGTGACGTTAAATATTTTATCAACGCGACTCGTAGGCCCGGTCAGACTTTTTCCCTGGTCCGATAAAAAGCGTCTTTTATTGTTTCCCCCGGCGCAAGGCAGCGGCAGTAGCAGCGGTTTTGCTATCAAGCGGTGCATGAGCGTCTGAAAATTCTCTCATAAAAGAACCGATTTGCCTCGATGGCTGCAGGGGTAAAATGGGAAGGGAGAAGGGTGAGGGGGGTGGTTTGAGACTCTACAAGGAGACCCCGGTTGTACACGAGAGAGTACACGCGTATCCTGCATCAAGGGCCGAGCCGAGCCGAGCCGAGCCTTCAATAATACATAAGGTGGGAAATTGTGATCGAAGGATACTATTGGAAAGCAATACTTTAGCCCCGCCACCGGCTGAATAAGTAATGGGACAATATTTTTAAAACGCCAATAATTCGCGGCCGGGCAGGTCATCCTCCCCTTAACTCCCCTTTCCCTACGCTTCTGGCGTATTTATCGGCCCTCCGAGTATATACCTATATACGTACATACGTAGTAGAGACACACACACACACGCGTACACACACCCCAACACCGACACAATTCGCGCGTTCTCCAGCACTCGAAAGATAGACGAGGCGAGTTGCCGCCGCTGGACCCGACGCAGAATGTAGCCTGCCTAAGGGATCATGTAGGTACCAGCCGAAGGTATCGGTTCTTCCCTTTTTAAACTGCGCCTAGTCCGCTGGTCGGCCACAATTGCCAGCAGCGCGTATACGCTCGATGCTCTTCTCTCGGTTCCCTCGTTTCTTTATCTCTTTTCCCTCCCTCCCCCCCTGCCCCCGTAGTCGCCAAGCTCCTCCGGAGTATACATTACACGATCGCGAGCTCATCTCGCATCGGCTGCAGCCGTCAGGTAACTCTCCGTCTTGCATGGACCACCCGTCGTTCGAATGATTATTCCCAGCGTGTCCGTGCTGCTGCAGCCTCGAATAACCGAATTACACTTGTCGCTGTTTTGATATACGGTAAAGACCGATCAGCCGGCTCCACGCCCAGCTTCAACCTCGGGAGACACTGTTCGCCTGCTGTTAGGGACGGTGCCGATTTGATCAACAGATTAGATTGCCTAATGGACACCTGTGTGTATTTTTCACGGTAGCATTTCGGCCTCGGCCGGGCTGTTCGTACACCGTTAAAAATTATTGTCAATTTACTGCAGGTTTACTGTAGAAACGAGTCGTTGGATTACGATATCGGGTTGAAAATTTACAAATTCGGTGCACCGACGTAAATTACTATACCATTTGCCTTGAATTCACGATAAAAGTGTTTGATTTTCCAAATTGTGTGGTAAATTTATTCTATTTATAAATTGAGTAAAACTTTCAATACAGCGTAGGAAGTTTCATACAGAAATTTTTTAACGGTGTAACGCCGGCAAAAACAATTCGTGCAGTGGTACGTGTTCGATTTAACGAACGTAAATTGGTCAGATTCATCAGACCTGTAGTCCGAGGTTGTCGGTGCAAAAATGCAGAAAGCTAGACATTTTTTGTATACAATAAATTGTATGAAATGTAAAGAAGAACCCCTCTGTATAAAACTTGTTCAAAGTCGGATATGCGACGAGGAATCGAGTAACTGGAGTACAAATTAAAGGTCACAACGAGAAGCCCAGCCTTTAACGGATGTGGCCAAAAATTGTGTACGCTCGCGTCTGTAACCCAAGAGTATCAGCCGCTTGCAGTGCGAGAGTACAAGAGAGTTTAGCAATCAAGAAGGGTATTCAGCAGCGGTACAATAACGTAGATCGCGAAGGATTAGGTCCATTCCGAATGATGCAGCGTTCGTTGATGAGAGTTTGAGGGGCGCGGCGGCGTTGTTCGTTAAAAGCCTGGGAGCGTGGATAAAGAGGATATCGAGTCCGGGTCACGAAGCGAGGTGACGAGATCCTAGTTCGAACAAGGTATAACTCGCCGGCTGCAGAGCTACACTTTAATGATTCCGATTGCCTATAAACACTCATCTGGCTTTCTATTCGATTGGTATGTATAAGGCGGATGGACCGGGTACTTTCTCGTGCCCGATGTGGACTGCGTGAAAGCAGGACGCACTTAATTCTTGAACAGAAGCTTAAGGTATGTCCAGGAATCATTTCTTTTGTCATCTCTCGGCCCACTCCCGTAGCCTTCGAGTTTCTCCCTGGTGCACCGGGGTCCGTTTCACGCGAGATTTGTCAAAAACGAAATTCAACTTCTTGTTTGAGGGCGACTGATGAGCGGCTGAAACCGTTTCGTCGACAGGATCGGAGAGATACCTGCACACGCAACTGCGGCACCAGCATCAGCAGCAGCAGAAGCCGCGTAAGTCCCGGTTATTCGCGACACGGAGAAGACGGCTTGAGGCTATATACAAAGCCTTGTAAGAGGCAAAAAAAGTTACGGAACAACAATGGTAATGCTAAACTTTCCAAGTCTGGATACCCGGTGCCTCGCGTATGTGCAAGTCCGCAGCGGATGCAGGCTGCGGGTATCAACGCGATTTGCTTTTTGCTAAGGACGGTCTTGCGATTCTCGACCACTACGGGGTGCCGGTGTTGCAGACGCGTTCGAGTTTCCCCATTAAGGTCGGAGGGGCAAAAAAGCCATCGTTTTTTCTCCCCTCTCTTTATCCCTCTCCCTTTCTCTCTCCGCCCGTCTCTTTCTTTCCATTTCCCGATCCGTCCGACGTATCCGCGGAAAAATCGAACGGGTATAAAATCTTAATGATTATGGATAGAGTGACGTAAGGAGCGCGGGTCGCGTCGAGTGGGTACCTAATTGGTCTCTTTTTCTGCCGTGCTTTGACTCTGCGTGTAACTCTTCCTATTCGAAAATGTGACGAAAAAATCGTAATATGCTGCTTCTTCGATTCACCTGGTTTTGACACGCGTATGATAAGTGTATACAATAGTATACATGTATGTACATACGCGTATCAGACGCGAAGTGATCTTGACTACTGTTCCCGGAGAGTCCGTGGAGCCCGTGGGGCATGGAAACGTACCTACTGCGCGGTACTAGACGCTGATATAGAGGTATAAGAAGAAGAAGAGAAGGCAGGTACGCAGGGCCGGCTGACTACCATTAAATGTAGCGGCAGGCTCCATCATCATTATCATCGCATCTACGCCGAGCATCAAAGAGTTCTTCTCGTTCTCTACCATCCCCCTCCCCCTGGGCGTCGACACCCACGTGCGCGGTAGCCGTCGAGCGGAGAAATGACCATTTGTAAATTACTTTATCTTCGGCGAGAATGAACAAGTCGTACACCACGGCTCTAAAAGACCGCGCGTGCAGTCGAGAACGGCCGGATTTCCTGTGCCCTTCAACCATCGTAGTCTCTGGCCGTTTGGACGTAGTTTTGGAAGGAAGGAAATCGAGAGAGAGAGAGAGAGAGAGAGGGAGAAACTGTCGAAGGTAACATGCAGGACACCCAGTGGCTGCACTTGGCCGAAGAGGAAGCAGTCACGCAACTGTACCGTGCGGGTAATTCTAAACTAAAAATCACAAGTCGCCTTGCTTGTCGAGCGCGTAAATTACATTCGAGACGTTCTTATCTTATCCTGTTCGACTATGCAACCTGCGCTGCTTCAATACAAACCTGCAGCAAAACGTGCGGATAATTCTACCTTCTCACGCGTAGGAGGTTCGCGCAACGTTTAATCCTTACCTAAAAACAACCACCGATGTCTGTATAACATTTTCCGAAGAAAAAAAAAAAACGAATTAGCTTCAAGACGAATCCACATGTACGGTAATTCCAAATTCGTGGTCAACCGCTTTCGAATCTCGATGATCAGTATCGTCAACGTCGTCACGATGCGGGGAAACGTTTGTTTCGATAAGAATACAACAAACCATCCGCCCGACCAATCGCGCTTTCGAGACGGTACGGAAGGCGGCCAAGAGCTGGAAGGGAAGTGGAACAAGAGATGATCCGCCACATGTTGCACACTCGGCATCGCAACGGTGGCTAATCGCCCTGCGCACAGAATAGACATTTGTCCGAGGTGGAGTCGACGTGTCCCGAGTGGCCTAACCCGTCCAGACGAAACGGTGACGACACAATGGATATAGAAGCAGCTGGTTGATGGATGCTCCAACCGGCCAAACGTAACATCTTTCTCTATTTATCTCATAGGGGGAGGGGAGGAAGGAGGATCGGATCATAACCGGACGAGGTTACAGATTATACCTTATAGAGACGGTCCAAGCATCGCCGACACGCGTTAATGATTTCTCACAGTGTTGAGCATGCCTGAAGAGCATGTTATAATACGTTGAACGCGTGCGTGCCGAAGAATCAATCGACCGTTTGAAACCCCCGTTCACCGCTGAAACCACTCCGAGATAAGAAGGAATCGAGATCTAGAGTTTTAGAACAGGAAACGCAGCTCGGGGTAGAAGGACAAACAAGATGTTTCAGCTGCTGTTTTTGTCTCACAGCCTGATCCGGCCACGACTTGGGGGTGCGCGCTGGTCTGAACACCCCTGGAAAATATTTTCTTCCCCCAAGAGTTGAGCGTAGGTTTTGCGCCAACCGACGTACCGTAGAAAGGCGCCCGAATTCGAAACACAAGAAACGAAATTTCGAGACGATATGGTATCGTCTTCGTCCTCGTCTTAAGGTTCCCACGAGTGAATTTCACGGGATATCCGTTGGGCGCCCGTGAAGCTGCATGCGCGAGGCAACATTCTATATACGTGCATTCAAGTATCTCTCCCATTGTTGAATCTATTTATTCTTAGAGTATAAATCCTTCCTTATAATCGTTTAATGCTCACATTCACCGAGCCGGCCGAGACTTATTGTCCGTTTAAGGCCGCGGCACGCATGCGCGGCAGCGTTCCACACAAGAGGCTTATGGCGTCTAGAAAGAACCGTCGCGGCATCCCCATATCGCCCCCCTGTCCTCCTCGCCCCCCAAGGCACTCGCTGGAGCTAGCGAACTACACGCGCTAAGTCCCCATGTAACTAATTAATCTCCGCATGGAAATTCTTCTCGCCTAAACTGGCCATTGTGTATTCGTGTGTAAGAGAGAGAGAGAGAGAGAGAACGAGAGAGAAAAAAAACACATGTATGTGTGTACGGTATACATTTCAGTCGTAGGAGAGACGGTACCGGAGGGCTGCGCGGTGAAAAATGACCCTCTCTCCTCTCTCCTCTCTCGACTCGTCGTCTAGCCACGCAATCTACGTTTAGCTTAGAGTTTGGACCTTAGAAGGAGGAGGAGGAGGACGACGACGCTCCACGATACGTCCGGCACAATGCATCGTGTCTCTCTCCGTCTCTGTGTGAACGCGTCTAACGTATCTAAACTATCGCAAAGGCATATAAGTGTACCGGACACGTGAAGAACGGAGCGTTGCAGCCAGCCGGAGCCTGCAAGGCGAGAGAGGCTTTGTGGAGGCTCAAAGAGTACACAATGTCTATATGAGACCGGCCGACAATGGACCCTCTACAACTGGATAATATCAAGGTTGTTTCAAGGGTAGCCTCAGGCTCGGCAAGACCACTCTCGGTTCCTCTGCACCCGGACACGTTGCAAGGCTCGTTTATCTCGCGTCGAGTTAACACCTCTGATTTGTCACCTTCCGGGCTTCGCGGGTGCCTGGGGTTGAAGTTTCACCGTTTTCAGGTGACGCTTTACCGCTCTCGTCGATCCGATTCAGCCCAGTAACAGGTGATGAAAAATTTTTCAAGAAAAATCACTAGCAAAAATGGAAAACGAGAAGAAGATAAAACGTTACCAAGTTTTTTATGGGGCAGTGGACTCGAACGAGACGAAGAAGAAGAACCTCCGGTCAGATTCACGGATGATATCGTCATACTTCAAAGAAATCCAACTAAAATTTTTCAAACCAAGATGAATGCATTTTCTTTTTCTGTTTTTTTTTTTCTTATCAACTCTTTTAATAACCAGAAGTTTTTTTACATGGATCCTCGTCTTATACGGTTGAGAAATAAAAAAAAAAAAAAACTTGCGAAGCGGGTATAATGAGAATGGGGGAAAAAGAGTGAAGAGGGAAAAAACCGAAGAGATATTTTTTGTCACTATCTTATTTTCCCCGACGAAACTGAACCCTGATAGGTATACGCGTAGGATGCAGACTGCGCGAGGCGATTATATCGAGGGTGCAACCCCCGAGGTGCACGTTTCACGGATCGGCGTAATGAATTGCATACATGTGTCCTTACGGAATTATCATCCTTATCGGTGGATCTCCAAGGCAGTGAATGCATCACGCGGTGTATAATTCAAAAGGGTCGTTCTGCTGTACGTACGCCCGGGGAAAATAGAGAGTTTGGTCAGGTTTGCCGAGAGAGAGGGAGGGGGAAGGGATAGATAAAGCGACAAATGGGGACGGAGAGAGGGGGAGAGATTTTGTCCTCCGGGGAGCAGTCAAAGCGCGTGGCCCTCGTCGTGTCGGGATGATCTGAGCATCAAACGCGACACGAGGATGTATATTCTGTGTATATGCGTCGGGTTCGTAACAACGGGGGTAGCTAACTTTACTGCAGCAAACAGAGAGAGAGAGAGAGAGGGAGAGAGATTGTGGGTCGGCGTCTTTGTGTGGATGCACACCTTGATCCTTATCGGATAGTCTTATCGAAGCACGTGGTTAGTTTCATTTTCTCACCGTTTGTTCAGGATTTCCGTTTCGGCGGATGATCGGTTCATTAACGGATGAATAACGCGTCGAGAGATGATCGGGGCAAAAAAAAAAAAATAATACCGATCCGAACGTCCTTCCCACGAGTAATTGTATAGTCGGCGGAATTGAACTGGCGAGGTAAAAACCTATGCAAGGGGAAATCGAAAGTCGGATGACAAGAAATAAAAGTAGCGAGAAGAGGATGGGAGAAGAAAAAATAAATAATAAAAAAAAAACAGCCGGCGTGACACCAGACTCCGCGAATAGAGATAGTGGGTATAAGGTGTATACTATAGGTATAGGTGTAGGTGTATTATATACGTAGGCGGGCCCGCTTCCAGACGAGAAAAAACCACCCCCTGCGACCCCCGGGGGAGCAGCAATTTATAAATAATTGACCCGAGTCCGGTAAAAAATGAATTACGTCTCCCTGCGCTGCACAATATCAGGGAGTTACTTTACGGTGAAACGAGGAGAACCCCCTCTCTCTCTCTCTTTCTCTCGCCTTCGCGTTGCAAGGGGGCAGAGGATACCCGCGAGACCTCAACCGGCCCCCCGGTAACATAAGCCGCATCAATTTTGCAATTGGAGAATTTTACGTCGCGTGGTTCGCCATATATTATGGGTAGTAGCTACGCTACGGTGAACCCTGTTCCCCGTTTGCCTTCTTCGCGTACTTTTTTTTTTATCCTTTCCACTTCGAGACTGAAGATGTTTTTTCTACTCCCAAAAACGTTTGTTCTTTATTTTTATATTTGTTTTTGTTCATTTGCATTACCACGTGTCATCGCATCGTTTGAAACTAATTAGTGTAATTGGGTCGATTTGCGGGCGAGGCTCGATTTTTCATTTCTTTCGAATATATACGAGGTGTGTATCGTATACGTAATACAGAATCAACGTGACAGTGTGTTTAATTGACTAATTAAAGGAAAGCTCTTTGCGCTCGACGTTGTGAATCCACGAGATCGAGGAACAACGATTCTGTGGGACATGAAAGACTTTTCGATGTATATATGCGTGCGCATTCATTTCGTGTAATTCCAAGGTGTTTTTGTATACGCAATTTTAGGAGAGGGGGGCGGAGGGTTTGTACAAGATTTGATATACATGCATAAATACTATTCCATCGTTATACATATTCCTTCATATCGTCCTTTCATTCGTTTTTCTCCTTTCTCGCTTATTTTATTTCAAATTTCAATTTGTTATTTTTTTTTATTTTTATTAAATTCATTTTTCCTCCTGCTCTCAAACGATGTATAAAGAAAAAGTAGAAGAAGACGCACTCTTCTTCTTCTTCTCCTTTTTCTTGACTTAAAATTAAGAAAACAAATACACACACAGGAGCAACGATAAGAGATAAAAGGGAGACCAAGACAGCCCTCTCCCTCATCCCCCTCGACGCCGCCACCAACCTACTTCAGAAGATGAACTTGGTAATGCATTTGAGTTTTGCGCAAACATCATTTTTACCCCCTCCCCCTCGTCCTCCCCCTTTCCACCCGTCCGTTCGACCGTCTCCCTGCAGAAACGAGGAATAAGAGGACACAGAAACAGGAGAAAAACAAGACGAAAGGTGGGATGGGAAAGAAACGGAATGATTTCCACCGAGGCGGGTAATCAGGGAGGTACATTATTTCTTCTTTGAGTTACAAGGTACAAGGTATGTATGTATGAAAGGACGGTAAGGTGGGTGGTGGTGGGTACGTATATTTTAATGCCCCCGCGGAAAGACATCTACGCGCGTTTGTTTGCATCGCGTACACGCCGTCTCGTATAAATACAACGCGTTTTTTCATCCCGTAATAAAATAAAGATTGGATTTTTCCCCAGCGTACAGAAGTCGCGTACTGACACACGTACGAATCGACGTAATTTACTCGTTGGGATGGAAATGAATTTCTTTTTTTTTTTTTTTCTTGCAAAAGATACTACAGTCACCCGCAATACCGACCGAGGCAAGATTATATATTATTATTGTTATATCATATAATATAGTTGCAGAGTATAAACCGCGAGCAGTTTCACCGCACAACAATAAATAAGCCTTATTCAATTTGTTACGGCGGATATAGTGAAAGTCACTACCGCGCGGCGTGATCGCGGTACCGGGGCGTAAAAAATTAGATCCAAAAAGAAAGAGAGAGAGAGAGAGAGAGAGAGCGAAATTGCGAACTGGATTACACGAGCGAGCTCGAGCATTGTTTCACAAGTTGTTGTGGCGTTATACGGCTCGTTCCCCCGCGTAACCTGCTCTCTGCCAGGCTGCATTGTTACCGCTATTGTTTTCTAATTGGCACAAGTAGAACTGCACCCGGTTATACATATCGCACGTGTGGGTGCAGCACGGGAACGTTGCACATTGCGTCGAAGGTTTCACGGAAATACTCCTCGATCTACGTGTTCTACAGGTTCGGTATACGATATGACGAAACAGGAATGAAACAACGTGCGTGATAATTGACATAAAAACTAATCCCGTAGCTACGAGTACGACAAAGTGAGACATGAAACAAATGCAAAAAAAAAAAAAGAATTATCTGACGAAAGGTCTTACGCTCAAGTATAACGTTCGGAATGACCAAACTTTGCAGGTGTTTTTTGTTCGATTCCAATCTCGTTTGTCTAATCTGTACTCTTTACCTCACATCTGATTAAGACAATAATCATGTAAATCGGCGCCCAGGCTGGTATAACAATCATCAATGTCATAGTGACGTGTTCGAGGGTGGACAATCGGTATTTCGACAAAAGCTTGCCTCTCGTGAAGATTCGCTTGAACGCGATGCTGGATGCTGTGCAGTACCTGTGCGGTATAAGCGACGAGGGGAGAGTGAGAAAAGGTGAGATAACGATGGCGAGAGAAAGAGAGATGGGCGAGAGATTGAAAAGAGGGAAAACCGTTGCGGCCAGGCTCTAACCTGATGATGAAATCTGCAGAAACTGCGAGCTTCGATGGGCGGCAACGGAAGCGCCTCCTCCCATCTACCGGATATTTCCACCGGGTCTCATATTTTATTTCATTTTATTTTATTTTATGCTACATTTTTCTCTCACATTTCTCCATTCCTTTTTTTCCTGATTGTTTTTCTTTTCCTTATTTCTTTTTTCTTTAAAATATCAGTCAACGAACGCTCTCAGGGGATGATTTCTTTCCGTTTAACCCCTCCCTCGTATGTTTCTCTTCATCCTGTAGAGCGAATTGCCGCGGAATTGTCGTGACAGAAGATGACGAGGAATTTCGCGGAGACGGAATGATCGCGGTGAATTCTAATTTTATTCTAAACACATCTGTCTTACCTATACCTACGATATATCTACCAATACCTAAAAACCGACGCACCGTTACGAGCTCGTAAAAATCTAGTCTCTCTTTCTCCATCTTTTTCTCTTTCTCGGCCAGCCCGAGGCACGTTTATAAATCGCGATGATATTCTCGGATGAAATTTAAAGTCTCAAACGTTTACCGAGATCGGTGGCCATCTTAGTTTTAAACGAGTTTCTACAGACGATCGGTTCAAAGAATGAATGATAACCCCGAAAAAATATAAAACTGCGATAATAATCTAGCCGTTTCCACGAATCTCGAGTTTTTGGTAATACGTAATATATTACGCGTGCAGTTGTAATTCGATAATACGAACATGTGGTATATATAATAAATTACATTAAATCGCAGGTGCTAAATTGCAATCTGGGTGTGTTCGGATTTGCGCTAGGTACGAAGGTGGCAAAAATCTTAATCTGCGTTAGAGGGAACACAGTGATACCCGCCAACACCGACCACCCAACCGATCGACGAACCAACACAAACGTGGCCATTATTGTCGGTGCACATATTGTTGTATTTACAAATACGAGACAAGCTGCTGCTGCCGCTGCTGTGGCCGATCTCTGTGTGCTCAGCGCGTTTTGCGCTGGTATAAGTAAGTCAATATAACCGGCCTTTCTATATTGCACATAGGCGGATAGCCAACTATAGCCTGTCTATCCAAGCCTGCGATGTGGGATATTATTATACAGGGTACATGCACCGCACAATATTACGAGTTGCGCAATTTCTGTGCGAATATACGAATGTGTGCGTGTGTCTTATAGTTTGCACTTTGGCAGAAAGGTAACGAACACGGATTGACTTTCGTGTGTCGTATATACGCCATGCGGATGAAATGTCGGGAAGTGGGGGAGTAAAATGAAAAAAAAAAAAAAAAAAAATATCCATGGTTGTCTCCACACATGCACGGAACTCCAGAGAAAATAGGCTTCGGATTGTGAATTATCGCTTGTTTCCACACGCGGTAATCGCAACCCTTTCTAATCGTATTCTACAGTGAGTCGCTACGTTATAAACCGACCGACCAACGCGGTTCGATTGTTGGATTATTATTCGCGGGACCTACATTGACTAATCGAAACGGTAACCGCTTTGCGTATTGGACTATATCCGATAATTCATTGCGGTATTATTTGTCACCTGCAGATATGACGGGTCGATTGGTCGCGGCGCGGCAGATTAATAATTCCATTAGGTACCCGTGTAATGCGAGAAAATATTAATTGATCGTTCAATCAAGTCTCCCAGACAATTCTCTCACTCTCTGTCGGCTTTTACTTTTTTTTACCTCGACTTCCTTTCGTCGAGAATTTTTCTTCCTACGCGCGATCGCCTTCACAACGGGTATGATCGACGCTTTGCGCGTTACGTTTATAAATAATTAGCGTTAATTAAATTCTCTTTAGAGAATTTAATTTTATCGTAATTATATAGTTATATTATTTTCCCACGCGCATCTGAAACTGCGTGGAAAATACGACTCGCATTTTTGCACGTCGTTCATCTTCAAAGGGATTGATAACCTTCGATCACTAATATGTATGCAACCAGCGTGCGAAAGATGGAAATCTGATTTTTTACCTGCTCGCTTGCAGAGCATACAATTTTTTTAATACCTTATTTTTTTACAGCCCTTTTGTTATTTATTGATTTACTTGTTGCTTCTTTTTTTTTTATCACGAGGCAGTTTTGATAACCTGATAAAGGCGTCGCTACAGTTGGGTACAGGATGAAAGTTAATTCGGTGGCATAAAACGTGTGCGACTAAAATCGAGCGTTGCGCAACAGTGTTTGAAATATTCGTTAATAACCCCAGAATTAATTAACAAACGTGTTGAACTTTTACGTGGATAACAAAATGGGCAGCATTTACGATTCGTTCGTCACAACATCGGCACTCGAATTTCGAGGCATAATAATTATTACGCAACAACAGCCATAGTCGATAACTTAAGCTCGTAAGTTATAACAGGTATCCACGTTAATGTAGAATTTTCCTTAGATTATTGATTGTATTGGTAAAAAAATTGTATGTTTTCTCATTTAAATTTACACCTTATTTCTTCAATACGTTAACGAAGAAGGTATCAAAAATATTTTTAATCCTCGAACTAGAAACAGGTGAATGAAGATCTTTTAAAAATCTAGGGCGAATCGTTCGAGTTTTAATTTCACGAGAAACTCACTTCTTTTTATCGTCGAGAAAAATGATTGAAGGTGAATATAGATGTTTATTGAGTACCGCACGTTTTGACTGATTTTCAAACTTATTTCACATTTCCTGAGATAGTAATTACAACTTAAATGAACCTGCCTGAGTATTTCACATTTGTCCAATCACCTCGTTTGACGTTCAAAAATAAGAATCAGAAAAAAGCGCAATAAAAAATATGGAATACAGGTCTGATCTGATCTCGTTATTAAGCTACGGATAGCTGAAGGTTTCGCAATGGGAAAATAAATTTTTCAGTCACTCACCGGCGGCGGGGAACCAAGCAAGAAAAACAAGAAGAAGGATCCGTTTTGGCCAAACTCTCTTGTCGCCGGAAAAATAATCCAACTGTTGAAAAATCGCTAGTCTTGACGCAGAATCTAATGGATTACAACCGCGGCACTTTGACACACACGTGGAGAACTACAAGAGCCATTGCAGAGGGAATTTGCGGAAGTCAGAGACTAATAGGTGAGTGAGTGAGTCTGTATACGAGGATGAACGAGTTTGATCGATCATAACCGGGGCCCTAACCGATCGTTGATCTACGCTCCTCTGCACCCTACATTTCCTCAAGTTTACTTTGTCGCCCGAGTCATATTTTCGCAGATTAGATATCCGCCTGCAAACAAACTTCGCTGCTCGATTCCCACTCGTAGACAGCAAACACCCGCCTCGATTTCTGTAAAGCCTACGTAATATATTTCTATATTTCTATGCATTCCGACGACCGTAAGATCCCCGATCGTAACAACGAATCGACCACCTTGTTTTACGATCATCGCGTGCAAGGAGCACCGGAAATTCACGCTTCCAATTTATTTGCAGGCCCCCACTTCGTCGTTTCTGCTTGCCGATCGCAGCGTCGTTTCAACTCACGTATATCCACATGTAGCCGTAAATGTTTACTTTTATCCCGTATAATTCCTACTTTTATTCACGTTTTTATTATAGGATTAATATTCACCTTTTAATGAGTGTTTCGAGACAGCTTACAGAGTGGTTTAAGCACGCGATTAGTCGGAATTAATTCGCATAAATTTGACTACCGATTTCGTTCGTAATGAGATCCGACTAAGCTCGGCAATCGTAAACTTTTTACCAAACTATCGAAGTCTGGAACGATTGTTGTAAACTTTTGGCTCAAAAAAATCGTTCCTCAATTTTCAAATACCGCGTGACTAATTCTCCCAGCTATTTCATCCCCTGCTCGTTCACAGGTAAAGAAAAGAGCAGCAGATGTGCATACGTAATATTCTGCGAAATCGATCGGCTGGACAAATCGTTGTGAAAATGTTGCACAATCGATACTGAAATAACTTACCGGGTTGGAATTTTCTGCCAGCTGATTCTCGGCTTTTTATCGGCGCTTCGTGCCCACCGACCGTTCGTATATCGGAGGGAACATCAGGACCTGTTCGTTTCTGCAAAAAACGACGAAAAAAAAACAATGTTACAAGAATATCACAAATCGAGAAAAGATGGTAAGAAAAAGAATTATCGTACGAAAGTCATGCATCTTTGTTACGTAATCGCAAAAAGCTAAATCACACGCCGGAATATTTAATGCACAATGTCACCGAGGAATCAACTCTTGCGTCACAGTTCGCTTTCAAATTCCGTCGAGTGTGTGGATATTTCTTATTTTCCATACACGTTACAAAGGAATTCAACTTTGTAACGAGACGTGCGTCACGAGTCAGCCGATGAGGTTCGCAGTCGCGTACGACGGCCATCGGTCATATTCGCAGAAAAAGTTGCAATGTATTAGTAAAAATACCTGCGCCCGTGTGCACAGGCAGGTTATAATTAGGTGTACGTATGTATTTTCCGCAGCGAAGAAGCATATACCGGGTAAATCTCACGATTGTGGACAAACTTTTTTACCTCATCGCGTTCGGGTACAAATTTTTTACGCTCCCGGATCTTGATTGTGACAAACGAAATACAAACAGAGAAACGAAACGACAATAATTTATGCATATAATATTGCCGGTATTTTATGTACACACATATTATACACGTATATGCAATATGAATTCTACGTATGAAAGCAATATCGTTGTTCTCAAGAAACTATTAGGATACTTGTAAAGATCTATGCGTAATCGGGAATTTTAATCGACAATATATATTTCGCTTCGCACACGAATAAATCGGTTCTCTTCCCCGTACCATTTTCAGTATTCGTATAATTTTTTCCTTGGTTAAGAACAACGTGAATTGAATTCAGAAAAAAAATTATATCGATTTTGAATACCTATAAGATACGACGCTCGGGTTTACGTATCGGGTAAAACGATCAACCGTTTTGAATATCTATATGTGGTATATTTGACGTTAATTGCATCGTTGCAAGACTGCATAAAAGACGATGAAGAAGAAGAAAAATACGCGTACAGCAGCTAGAGTAAGCCAATCACCTGCAAACGTGAGAGTAAAGTATATAATTGGTTGAAAAATCAAGAATTCGAATGGTTAATTAATACGTCATTATTATATTATATACTCTCGGCAATAAATTTATTAGCCATATAGCTGCGTCTTCATAACAGTTACGGGTGTACAGATGTTTAATACCGGTAATATTTTTCTCCTCTTTTATTCTCAACTCGACTCGTTCCTTTCGGTCGCTGCAGTCGTAGTAAATAATAAGTCGTTGTTATAAATTATTTCTTTTAATTTCCGACATTATAACCACAGCTGTAATGATACAGATGTACGTCTATAATAGCGCAATTTATCCACCCGTCTGCATCGCGGGAAGCTGCCACGGGTATACAATAACGATTATAATCTAGCTCAAGACGACGGCTTGTAGCCGCAGATCGAATCACGCCATTCGATAGCTCGGTACGAAATCGTTAGAACTTACGAATAAAAAATCTATACGTCGTCAATAATTTATGGCTCAAATGGTGCATAATAACGTCGAATCCTGTCGTAGAACAGGTTATAAGTCCGAAAGTTGTAGTCGGAATAGACGATGTTCAAACCTGATTCTTCCTGACTTCGTATCCAATTCCAAAAAATTTCATAAACTGCCAATTATCGCCTACCTGAGATTAATCATAATCAACACATTCGTGAAGTCTTTACGCGCTGGCAATTTTAAGTTGCTATTGTTATGGAATGTAACGCATGTTCAGAAAGATTGAACGAATGACAAGGTGGCCGTTCAATGTGGTTTAGAAAATTTCCGGCTGTTTTCCACTTTCACGGATCGAGACTGATCGTAAGTAAGCTTTTTCCTTGACTTATCGCTTCAATGTATCGGATTTGTCTTTTTTCTAAAAACGTCGGATTTGAATAATTCATGAATGAAAAACAGAAGGTCGCGTAAAAACTAGTGACTATGAAGTTTAGACCTTAAACACGCGTATTCGCATTGTTATTAACATCATCATTATCATGTCTATACATAAATATTCATAATCAAGCTAGCGCAGCGAGTAAAATATAAGAATTGAAAAAATACCCGCACGAGACGTAAATTCTGAACACAGCTATACAGGATGGTCCATCTGACTCTGCGTCTCTGAAGTGATCTTATTATTCAGGGAATCAAGTTCAACCATTTCCAATAACGTGATCTCCGAATGACCTTCAGCTTCAAAATTTGTAATTAAATGATAAAGATGGAAATTGAAGAAGAATAAATCTTAACGGCAAAATCGGTACTTTCTTTTTGACTCAATTTATTTCAACGCGTGTGCAAAATGTCGTCCACCATCCGGAATGCACGTAATAAAGAATTTCCCAGATTGGCTGGATCGGCAATCTTTTATTATATGTATGGACGAGTGGTCTACGAATTTGTGGATCCGACGAACGATCAAATAGTCCCGAGATCACGAGCCAAAAAGGGTTAACGTGCAGCAGGAGCATCGGCAGGTATCAAGGGCAGGAGCTCGCCTCTCTATTAATAGCGCAAAGCCTCGATAATATCGAGGCAATTCGCTCTCGCGCATCGAGTAGTAGACGTACGTAGTTGGGCGGGTACACAAGTTACAAGGCAGGCGAACGTAGACGAGGTCCGTTGGCGGGCGTGTGCGCTCGGAGTGCAAGTTTAACGCTGCGCTAGGATGGGGTAGGACGGGGTCGCGGCGCGAAGGTAGCGAGCGAAGCGAACGAAGCGAACGAAGCGAGCGGCGACTAGGTGGCGCGCGGCTCGCGTCCTGCGTGCCGGCTAGCCGCGGTGCTGACGGCGTGGTCAGGTGGCTGGCAAGGACGCCGGAGGACGACGACCCCGCCACGATCCGGTCACTCGCTGCCCGCTGCCCTCCTTCGTGCCGGTGCTTCGCGGGTTATACCTACGTACCTCCGATCTCGAGTGCGAGCGAGCGAGCGAGCGAGCGAAGCTGGATTTCTCGTCTCGCGAATCGGCGGTCGATGCGTGTTGTATGTACGTATCGTACCTCTGCACAGCTGATACAACGCACCTTCGGAGAGAGACCTGCAAGTGTTTTACCTCAATCTTGGCGTTATACGTAATACCGAGCGTGTGTCATTCCCGCAGTCTCAACACACGCGCGCGCGCACTCGCACGTGTATGTTGTATGATAAATGCTGTGTGGGCTGTGTTATTGTATCTTATACCCGTATGCGTGTAACTGCACGCAGGTGCGGGATCGAGACGAATGGTTTATTCTGGTACGTTCGAGAGGATAAACGGTTGGGGGTTAAAACTTGGAAGGGTCGATGTATCGAGATTTTAAACATGCGGAGATGAAATAACGAGAGATGAATTCCTCGAATCTTAATTTTTGGTCCTCCGAAATATCGATCGTCGCCTGGACAATCCTGATCGCTAATTATACAGTTTTTAGAGAGTCGACGCTGTATGAGGTTATAGATACGTGTACTTACGATTATTATATCGTACTTACACAGTAATAAAGAAGATAACAGTATTTTTCGTCACGTCGTCGGCCACAGAATATATAATTTGCATATCCTGGCGGTATTGATCTATGAATTAAAGATTCCACGTCAACCGAGTTTATACAATTGATGAAACTGGTGTGATAAAGTGATCAGAAAGGAAATAAAATCGTAAAAAATATAAAATACTTGTGTCCAAATGGAAAGGAGCGATTTAATGAACCATAAATTTTTTAAACCAGTCGAATCGAGCAGATCGAGAGAGCCGATTACCTAACTAGACGATAAGTAAGAGCCTCATCGATCGCGAATGAAATTTGGGACAATTAGAAAAAATGGTGAACCGATCGGATCGATGTAAAATCTTCACTCACGTCTTCGGAAGACTTTCTAAAAATACCGGAAAAGTCATATCGTGCGTTGCGTAGTGTGTACTTGTAACGAAGAAAAAACAGACGACCGACGACGACGGTAAGTGTTCGTTGCCAGGAATTATCGTGAAAAGCCGAAAGAAAGTATAGAAAAGGAAATCACGGACATCGATGAAAATGAATGAAATGAAAGGAAACGAAATGAACGGGGTATAAGAAGATTGCCGGTTCTGGCTGGGCGCGAGAAGTAAGGGGCGGAAAGGGGGCGATGTAACTGAAATAATGGAGTAGGGTGTTCGAGTGTTCGAACGGTTTTTCCCCCGGGGGCTTGTCGAGGGGCATGCGGCACCTAATCACAGGGTGAAACGAGGCTGGAACGCGGCGCTGCTGTCGCGGTACGAGAGAGATGAGAGAGAGAGAGAGAGAGAGAGAGAGAAACGCGGAGGGACCGTGTGTGCTGATAACCCGACCTGTTATTACATTTCTTCTGGTAATATTCGCCCTGTCACCCGCAGGAAATAAGAAGCTGGCAAAGTCTCGCTTTGTTACCGCTCTCTGGTCTCTCTCTCTCTCTCTCGCTCTCCTTCTCTCAGTTTCTCTCCCGCGCGGTGCACAAAGTCTCGACCTTCGCGAGTTTCGGGGGCGGCGATTGAACAGAAATTGAATGATTGGGGCGAGCCTGGAGGGCGCTTGATTGTTCATTCAAACAACAATCGTAATTGCGTTACGCACCCCGAGGGTGCCGACGACGACGACGACGACGACGACGAGTCGGGACTCAATCACCGCGGACTTGACTCGCTCCGCTCCCAGGCGACGTGGCCCACCATACCATGAGAACCGAGCCGAACCATAGAGGCGAAAACCTGCCTTGGCCATGATAATTGCTGGCCTCGATAATACGCGAGTGCTCTTCACTCCGGCGGCGTAGCGTCGAGGCCGATTCTCGCCGACTCCTGCTGCACTTGACCGTCGTCGCGTCGGCTTCGAAGCCTTGTTATACCGAATCCGTTAGCTTCGCTGCATGACGGGACCACGTGCCCCGATACTCGGGATGTCGCTAACGATCCGGGTTCTGATCTCGAGGTCCGAGTCGCTTTTGCGACGTGAAAGACTTGCTGCGGCAAAATGCTTCTCGTATATTACTATCTTATTTACTCGTACGTATAAGCGATTTTGAACGTGTCATTTTTCAACCAAATCATTGAATATCGATCGGTAGATGCTAATTGTTCGAAGAATCAGCTGCCCGTGTGGAGGATAAATATCGAGTATTCAAGATTTGTATGCACGCGCTTATTTCTAAATTCTACATAGCGAGTGCGTATAAATGAGACGCGAGAACTTGTGCAGCATAAAATTGCTACAAGATCTTGTCAAAATTTTCTATATTCAATGTTATTAATAATAATTGCTAGTGGCGCATGAACTAAAACAGAGTTTGGTATAGCCTGAACCGTCATTCGTGTGAAAGAATTTCAATATTCGTTAGTCGAAAGAGTCAAATTTTTCATTTATTGGCAATTTTAGCCGATCGTATACATACCGGTTATCCATAAAGTTTATCGTATATCCTTGATACCACTTTTTCAAACCAGTTTTTGTTAAAATTTCGGTAAATTAGCTGCCGTTTGTTCCCCCGGCATACATTAAAATTATCTATCTATGCGGAAAGATTCGCGGCAATCATATCCAGGCTTCACACTGAGAGAAAGACATTGAGAATAGGTATATCATAGCTAATTATAGGCATTGCGGTAAATGTCTAAAAATTCAATTCCGCAGTTTGAAACAAAAAAAAAAAAGATCATTCAAATACCTAATGAATTTCAATATTCACAAAATACATCGATTCCGTTAACGTTCCGTCTTAAGAGTAAAAACATTTATTCGATCGAACTGAAACTAGCTTTTCTTAAAAAAAATATCATTTGTATGAAATGAAAGTTTTCGGCACGCAACTGTAATATTTTACTACACATAATGATAAGCACACTTAACGTTCAATAATAACAATCGGTCAAAAATTAGCGATATCTATTATTAAAAATACTCTGTTTCAATTGAAGTAATTACTTCAGCGTGTACGACATTTCATTCATTCATATTATGCGATTAAATTCCCAACTGCAGAAAAGATCGGGTTATACACGAAAATATGGGACCAAGTCTCGTTCGCACGCGTAGTCGTTGACGTGTTGGCATATTAGAGCCGCGTGTCCGCGCGAAGCACGTGGTGCGTTTAACGTGTGTTATTTAATAGGTGTGGCAATGATAAAATATTTGACCGACATATACGTGTCGCATACATACGAGCCGTAATGTAGTATTAAAAAAGTTTGATCAGCGAAATTTGCCAACGATCGATGATCGCTTGGGTTTTCGGTTTCTCCCGTCCGTGCCGCTTGTTTCCAGACAAAACGCACGCGAGAATCGGTGATCGAAGAATCCCTGCAGCCTCTCTACGTGACCACGAGTAGCCGTGCGAGTAGGTGAAACTATGAGTACGGAACGATTTGCCTAGGTAGGCCAGCCGAGCAAGCGTTGCCGCGGAGTTAGGCAGGTACAACGTTTGTTCAGCTACATGAGTAAATATGTGTGTTAGTTTGAGCCGAACCAGGAACGAAATTGAGGTTGACGTATTGTCACTGCCTTTTCGTGATTAACATAATAATAATGCAAACACAATGACACGAGGCTCGTCCTCGTTGTGTTTTGTTTGACCAGGTGAAAATGGCTCCACGCTTACCGAGTAAGTCAAACACTTGCCGCCAACGGCGGGTAGGGGGAGGGGAACGTCAATGGGAACTTTGGGCAGCCGTTGCGACCTTAACGATAATGATTAAAATATCAAAAAAAAAAGTGTAGGTACACGCATACGCTCGCTGATCAATCGACGGCGAATTTTTCGCTCCCCGCATACGGAAATGGTAAATTTGGTAGTAATAATAATTTCGTACAATTATACCGAGCCGCCCTGATACTCGAATCGATATTCCAGCGTCGTCGGACAGAAGCGACGCGAAGTGTGCGACGGAGCCTTAAATCGGTAAATCCGCGAATCGTTGAGTCGAGCAAGGATCAAAGGGTCGTTTGTACCTTCCATTGAATCGTCGAGGCTGATTGTCGGGCAAAAGGTACGCTGAACGAACGAACGAACGAACGAACCAACGAACGAACGGTGGAGATTTCTCTCATTTCCAGATAATCAGTTTACAATGAGCCGGACGAAAGTGCTAGATGGGGGAGCTAATCCTTCTGTAGCGGAGTCGAGGGTCCCGCCCTCGATCCTTATCCACCCCCGCTTTCACAACGAAAATTCTCACTCCAACCCTCGGTCCCGGGATTTTACACGGTCGACCGGAGGAGCCCTTCCCACAGGAGAAAACAACGCGCACCGACTGCCGGTGACTCCTGACTGACTGATTGTGAGCCGGACAATCTGCTCGAATTACCCAAACAGCGTTTGCCTTGCCCCCTCACCTCTCCACTTATCAAAACAACAGGGGGATCATCCTTCTTTCTCCTTTCACCCATGAAGAAACAAATCTCCGAGCGGTTTTCACCTTTCCAATTGTTTCCGGGGTTCACCGTCTTCGCGACCATTGATTCGAACCGTGACGCAGGACTTTTTGCACATTGGGTCAATCCTTGCTTAATTCGTTCGCAAGGTTGCGACGATTTCCGACAAACAGGTGGAAACGGTCGTGTCGCGACTGATGCAACCGTTTAGGATGTGGTTGGTTAGTCGAGATTCGATAGGCGGAGAGACTCGGTATATACTGGATGAATTTCGCCGTTGGCCGAAACCCCGCGGGATGCGATAAGATGACGCGATCGTTCGAGAAGCCTGACCATACGGAGAGATAATCGTCATTCCATTATAACCATACCCGATGAGGACGTGTGAGAGGGACCCCCGGCTATCGGTGGGTAACGACTCTAGGTTAAGATGGCGCGCTTCGGATCAAAACGTTCACAACGACCTACGAACAGCCACATTCACGGCGTTTCACTTCTCTTATTTAGCTCTCAGTCGTAATAGAAATGCCCAGAGGTAAAACTGGTTCCCCGAAGAAATGACCACGATCTCTCGTCACCTAATCGGCCGATCGCCGATCCATTTGTTGTTCCCTGTTATGCGGTGCATTGCTATATTATCATCGTAAACGCTCGCTATTACACCCCGAAATTCATCGATCATGCATACGTTATACCTACGTGTACATAGCTATACTCCGGTATACATATTTTCAATATCGATTGAAAAGATTTTACGCTGCGTTAAAATTTCGTTGTATAACACATGACACGTTGGTATAAATGTATGGGGTATCTAAATCGATCGATAAATATTTGTGTCCAAGAATTCGAAAGCATTTTTAACAAATCGATGAGAATTTTTTACTTTTTCTTTTATACCTCAAATAGAATCAAACGTCGAGATCGTCAATTAGCAAACGTGGTACGTAATGAGCTAGGATTTCACGTGAATTATGATAATGGCAAAAAAATCGCCCGAGGTCATCGACGTAATCAGATTAACGGAAAGGGACATTTGCTTGGAAATCGAGCGAACGAACCCGATTGATTAACACTGATTTCGAATGATTTCTACTAATTTCTACCTTATCCAGTGCGTCCTCGTTGGTTCCCAGCGTATATAAATTGATTTCTTTTTTCGTCCTAATTTCTTGCTAAAACCGTTAAATTTATGACCCGATCGTCGAGTGAATAGCCCCTCGAATCGCTATAATTCCGTGCTCTAATCTACATAATTAATGTATCATCATGGCGAGTCGTGTAGAAACTTAAACTTCGGATCGAAGACTGACAGTTATACACCGACAACGAGCTATAGGTGTGAGAAAAAATCTTCCCCGAAGCTTATTCGTCTGTACCTACGTACTACGAATGTCGTGGAAACACGTTCAACTGGTTGTTTCCTCGATTTTTCAACCTTTCCACACTTTTTACTCACCGTCAGCACGCGTCGGCGGGAACGAGCTATTAAAGGAAAATACGGTAACGATCGATTACCCCTCACGGTTGGACGCGGCGACTCTCGTCGAGTTGGGGGGTTGGCTTCTGTTGTAGGGGTTCGCGTGTAATTACCGTCACAAACACCGGGACACGTGAGTGCCTGCCTATCTACGAGCGAGCATCGAGTGCCTGTAACGGCGGCAGGTTCCTGGAGCACGAAGTGCCGCGATGTATCGGAGAGAGGCCGGCACAGATGAAACTCTTAATCGTAAAAATAATTGAAAACACCCGTAAAGCCCTGCCGATGAAAAAAGCATCGTCTGCCGGAAGTTACCGGAAAATGACAATTAGTGGGACGGATGAAGCAGCGCCTCTGTGCCGGACTGTCTGACGTCAACGGCGACCGTTCCGTTCCCCTTTTTATCTCCCCTCGATCGAGGAGAATCGATCGGCGAACAATCCGCGGACACTTTCGACAAAGTCTCGCGCTTCCTTCTTCCGGTGTCTCGTTCCTTCGTCTTTTTGTCCGTTTTCGTTACGTCTCTGCGGATCTGATCGCGAAACGGCGTGCAGGGGAGGGTGGCTTGCGTCGAACATGTGTCTGCGTACACGGAGGCTTAATAAGCGCAGCTTTCGCTCGACGAACGAGGGTGCTGCAGGGAGCATCGATTGCTCTTCAACCAAGGGTTTCGTCCCTGCGCGAACGATTTCCTCGTTATCATTGAACGCCGGTAATAAATAGCTCTGCTCGTGCAGTGAATAGATAGACAGGCTCGTACACGGTCGTGTTCGAATATCGGGAAGAAACTTCTGTTTTTCTCGACAAAACATTTTCTTCTACGCTTTTCCGCATGCAATTTTTTACTCCTTTCGATCTACGAATCAAGTTCCCGATTACAATTTTTGTTTTTCACATCAAACTTCCACTTCTTTAGGTGAGAAGCGCAAACTAAAACTGTCGAAGTTAACGTGTTTTGTGAAACCTCGTTTTCTCGCTTCAACCACGCGACACGCTGCACCTCTTTACAGAATAGACCGAACTCCATCCTGCGTATAAATTCGATAATTGCTTTTACAAAATTAATCACAAATCAGCTGTTAACGCGAGTAAAACTTGTAAAAGTTGTCGGATTTCCGATAGTTTTCCGGGCGACAGGAAGTCCTTCATTATTATAGCCAGAATCAAATGGCGTCGAGTGGGTGAGCTCAAGACTTCCTTTACGTACCGATTCAGAGAAGGTAAACGTAACAGCGAATCACAAACGCGTATACCTATACACATATTCGTATCCGTATATACACATATGTATATCATAAGGCGTACGTGGCACGGTTTCAAGAATGGAGTCATGCGCTTTGAATGGAGGCTTTCAATAGCCGAGGCTGCTTGTCTTTTTCGACGCAGAACGATATTGGCTTATACACGTAGTGAAGAGGAATATGAGAGTTATACAAATACTACGCCTCCCGTGTTCCCATCCTTTCTAGCAAACCTCCCATACAAATGGATTCAACACTGCACGCGACTGCATCGAGAAGTCGACTTGCAAACTTACAACCGATACGTCTTACATCGGCGACTGCGGTACATAAGTAAAAGAGTACACCGCGCCTATCTGCAGTATATATCGCAAGCTTGCAAGCTCCAGACTGCGTCGTATTCACGTCATGGTTGCGAATCTAGATAATGTATTATACATATGTAGGTATACATATAATCTACGCTGAGTTGCAGGTAGGCCGACACTGCGAACCTTCTGTCGTCGAAGCTTTTACCCTGAAAGCCGTCAGAGAAGAGAAGAGAAAAGAAGAGAAGCTCCGTTGTTGCCTTGTTATCTCGTGAAAAGAATAATATTCTCTTTGAAACATTAGCGATTCTATGATCACTGGTCTTCATTCGCCAGGTTGATTTACGAACTTTTTCGTACCTACGTCTCACCTCTTTTACTACAGATGGAATCACCGCGCTGTGCGAAACAAAACATTCCACGAGCTTCTGCGTATATTACGTACCATTGTACGTACCGTATATTTTTATACATGGGTATTTACGATACGATTGCGGGTGTAACGCTGTACGTACATGTGTGCATACATATACATATACATGTACTTATACAATATACATATACGTACACAACGTAAGGCGTCGGCAGCGGGCGCCTCGTTACAAAATACTTTAATTAATGATTCCTTGGAACAAATTTACCTTCGTTATTAGCACATTCACGCGATGGCTGTATAGAAAGCTGCACTGACCCTCCCCCCCCCCCCCCCCCGCCCCCAGCCTCCCATTCCCTTCCACCCCGCCTACGTATCCGTATTGCACAAAGACTCCATTGTCGATTCGTTCATAAAAGACTACTGTGCTCCGAGCTCACTGCTCAAAATAATTCAATTCACCCGGTACGCTTTATATACTCACTGTGCTGCTTGTGTGATATCAGAGATGTATATGAACGTGAGTGCGTGCGTATATACTTTATTTATAACATCGTAGAGATACCGCGGCACGCCACTCGCCTACACGTACCTTGTACGATCCTTCGAGAGGATCAAAGGAACTCGAGGACTGGACGAACCCTTTCGTCGCCGTTGCGATCGCGGTCGCGATTTACATGTCAACAAATTACGAGCAAAATTATTTATCTGCAATTCGATATCTCACGCGATATTCGTTACACCTTGGATTCGTATCGAGCACGAGTGCGGATCTCAGGTGAAGAAAATAGGAGAAGAAAAATTTCTTTGCGGTGATACGGTTTGTCATGGGATTACTGATATTTCAATCGTACGTTCAATGATGCGTAATTCGCGTCAATTTCTTATCAGGGTGTCGGGAAATCGAAATCGACTGCGGAACGAGACTGAATCTTGAAACGTGCAGCTGGCACAACATTAGCTGATCCGATGAAGCAAGTTTTCTAGAAAATAATTACACACAAGTGAAATCGTGACTGAATCCGTATTTTTAAACTTGGTATTCCATTTCAATGTAGGTGCTCTAACTTCCTATCCCATGGTTTTTACAAAAAATAATTGTCCCTCGCTCTGTATAAATTCACTTGTTGGGAAGACCCAGTGATCGGTTTAAAATTTTTCAAGTATTCAGAGAACACGGCTTCGCTTTACGAAAAAATTTTAAAAACTAGAATGAAAAAATAAAATGAAAGAAGAACCGTTCAAACAGCGGTATGTGACTGTACCGAAATACTTATAAAAGCCAGGCGCCTAAGTGAGTGTAAATAAATGATATATATGTATATATATATACGGATATAGGTATACGAAATCACGAAACGTTGAGAACTTCTACTCGAATCTATGCCTATACACCAAAAGTAACTTCAAGTGTAATTCTCTTGAACGTTCTATCATATGCAAATATTATTATACCGCAGATCGAAAGATTTGATTCTCGATTGAAATCACCTCGAGTAAAAGAGAAAAATTTCGTGAATAGTAATAATTTAACCGTGTATACCAATAAATATTTCGGATCCGTTTCTCCTTTGCTTTTATTGTTTTCTCTTTTTCTTCTCCTTCTTTATTCTCTTGAACAAAGATATCGTGCCTCTGAAATTGACGCGAGTTGACGCTGCGACACGTTATTTCCATTACCGTGAAAATCACCGTATGTACCGTGCCTCGTGTCTTGCCTTTCACGAATGCACATCACGTATCGGGTACTGGTATATACTATAATGTCTACATTACATATATGTACACGTGTGTATACATATATGTGTATAATATAAATGCGCGTGATATATAGATGCCTAATTATCTAGAGATAATAAATTATCCCGTAACAGAATGCGGCGGAAAAAGGAGAAAAGAAAAAGAAGCACAACATAAACGTTCGACACAGAGCCGATTGACTTCATTTTCACCGATGTATTTAACCTGGATGATCGAGTTGATCATCGATTGATTCTTCGATGCTTTATGATCGTTCTGAGTGAGTTTTTTCGTAAACTTTTTCCAAGAAGAAGAACAAGCTGCAAAACTATACAGAGACTAATTTTGACATTCTGCAGACACATTGAAATGTCGTGAGTCTACAAGGTTTTTTGTTAAAAAATTAGTTAGGCTCTAATAATTGTTTCTTGCTTGAACAAACGACCTAAGAATGGACGTTAAACCGAAAAAGAGGGAATTGCGTGACGGAAACGGTTTTCAATTGCGACCGTGAAAATGTTTTTCTGGTTTCCCGTGACGCCGGCGTACACTGGGAAGGAAATATATATATATATAGGATGTAACGAGATCTAAGAAGTGTAATATATATATGTACAGAAATTATTCTTAAGGAATAATAATTTCGTCACAATAATCCCCCAGACTATTCTGAAGAATAGAAAAAGAAGTAAGAAAAAAAAAACGAGGAGGTAAAATATACATCCTTACCGGTTGTACAATTTTGGTAAAAAAAAAAGAGAGAGAGAGAGAGAGACAGAGAGAGAGAGAGAGAGAGAGAGAGAGAGAGAGAGAGAGAGAGAGAGAGAGAGAGAGAGATAGGATGTATAATATATTCATAATGACACAAATGCATGGATCATACGGCGCAGTATAAAAGATAATGTTAATGTCGACTTGAATGTATTATAAATGATTCAGAGATTATTATTACAGCGAAAGCGGTAAGATTAGAAGGACACTTATACCTAAACGCATTATAATAATGTACAAGGATAATTGTACAGACTAGGAGTAATAAATAGGAATAAATTCCGTCAAAGGCGTTGATCGCAGCGCAGCTGTAATAAAGATCCTCGGGGTAAAGAATATCGAGCGTTCCCCGCAAATCTCTCAACGAGAGTGTAATTTCAATGAACAGTCTTGAGAATATTCGCGAGACGTGTCCCCTTCGGGAGAGCAGAAGAGATTCTAATATTGTAAGCACAGGAAGCTATTATACATATATGTGTATGTATATAGATCGCGGCTTGATTCTCCCGCATAACTGGCTGACTAAATTTGCTCTCCCGCTTTTATACGTCGCTTCGTCGTGCGTTGAGCTTTACACTCGCGGCATAACCGAAGCTCGATTTTTTTATTTCCCTTTTTTTTCGTTTCTTTTTTTCTTTTTTTTCACCAAAAAGTAAAACGCGAACGAGAACGAGAGTGAAAACTCGCTGCTTCCAGAGCCTGCGCCGTGAAAATCACCGTCGATATAAATGACGTGTGTGAAAACGCACGATGTGTAAAGTATAAAATCATATATAGGTGCGTAAAATTTGTATCAGTATTTTCAGCAGCGATACTTTTCTCCGCGGCAGCTAAATAATCACTTTTATTGACATTCATTACTTAATTAGCTAATTACTCTATCAGTAAACAGCCATTGGAGGTCAAAGGAGCTGGCGAGCTAACGTTTGGTTTGCTTCTCTTTATTATTTTATTATCGTTCCTATATACCTACGCGGGTATAACGCAATATGCCAACGAGTCTTTGCGAGTACTTCAATAACAAGTATGTATTATGTGTATATACTCTCCGGGGTCAATTCAATCAGGTATACGTCACTGTTTGAAGGAAAAGAGAAAATGATTATTACTTTCCTCTCTTTCCCACTTCCCAATTTATGAAATCTGCTGAAGCTTGCACGAGATTTTGTCGTTTGATGCAAAATCTATATGAAAACCCCGACTATTTTCAGACTCTTTCTCTTCCTCGTGTCGAACAAATGCTGCAGTATTTGTGAAAGCATTAACTATAAGCTTCTCCCCTTCTCCTTCTTATTTTTCTTCTTCTTGTTTCTGTTTTCTGAATCGTCCATATGCCAGTCAGCATCGCCGCAGAGTGAAGTTCTTCGAAGAACGGGAGGCGGAAGGTTCGTTAGAAGGCACTCTCTAATCTTGGGGTATGTAATTAGTTGCCTTATTTCATAATGGATCGTCTTACTTGTCTTTACCGAGATTCGGTTGCTGCAGTTGGAATACCGTGCATATATATATATATACGGACATAAATATAAAATATAAGGCACGTGTACGATTATTTTGGAGCAGTGAAACAAAAACTGTGAATCAAATAAATGTCATTTGCTTATACTTACAGAAGAATTTGAAAAAACTAACTTGTATCTACTGCTTTGCACGTGAAATAAGAAGAATCGCGGTTGGATTGGGAGATGACGGAATATAGTGTATCGATTATTTCAACGTCTCTCCACAGAACCATAAATTCTTTCGACATGTTGCAAGCGTAATCTCAGTGTTCTTTCGCTTATTCAAATCGTAATGATATGATTTCGGAAGATTTGAAGCGTAAAAATAATATCTGACACAAATATAACAACGATTTTGTAATCAAGGTGTTCAGCATCAATGACAGATCAAATTCCTTGACATTTTCCGATTTTCCAGACGAAAATAAATATTTTTGCAAGATTCACTTTTCACTCTAATCCCCTCCATTCTCTCACGGAGAGCAATTTTCTACATTCCAAAAAAAAAAAAATTAAAAATGCTAATTCCTCATTAATTTTCAGGTACAGCTGAAATTAAAGAAGTGAACTTCCCCCCTCGGATGCATCGGATATCAACGATGAAAATCTGTATGCAAGTCCATCTGACGAATGCGGGAAAATTTATAACAAAGCTCGCGTAGAACGCAAATGGTGTCCGAGTATAATAACGTCGACAATTCTTCACCCCATGCATTTGTATCAACAATGCGTACATACATATGACACACAGGATATATATATATATATATATATATATATATATATATATATATATAAGTGTCCATAATTGAGGCCCTAATTGCAAAGTCAGTTTTAGCACATTTGTAACGTAAAATACCCACGGATCCGATACGTTATATACACGCGTCATGTGAAATTCTTTGCCTAGATATTGATACGTAAAAAAAATGAGACCGAAAGATGGCTTTTCCCTCCACATATTCGACCGGGAGTCTCTCTGCCCACTCGAATCAACCGTACTACCCATGGTTCGCACAATGAGCCTTTAT
This sequence comes from Neodiprion lecontei, assembly GCF_021901455.1. Taxonomy (NCBI): domain Eukaryota; kingdom Metazoa; phylum Arthropoda; class Insecta; order Hymenoptera; family Diprionidae; genus Neodiprion; species Neodiprion lecontei. The sequence goes on from NC_060265.1 coordinate 7,069,178, forward strand.
GCGTATTACACAGGAGACCAGCAGGCCATAGAGACATCGCGTTGCGCACCTTCCCGTTCACGGGTTACACCATACACGCATCTTCGTATCGTACGTATGCATACGTGTACGATATACACCCGCGTGAGCGTATATTCCTATGTATATATGTGTGTGTGTGTGTGTGTGTGCGTATAGGAATAGACGGAATCGCGTCGAGGATCAAAGGCGCACGGGGGCAACGAAAGGTACCGTGTACGGCAAAGTGTGTATAATACGCAAAGGCAGCCAGCCACCAGCCACCAGGTTCGGGTTCGACTCCGCCGGCAGCCAGCCACCGACGGAGATGTGTGTCTTTGTTGTATCCTCCGTTATGGACCGATGCGATGCGACGGACGGTAGACGTGTAGAAGTGGTGGAGGTAGATACGGTAGTGGTAGACGTCTATCCGTGGCACGAAGAGGCCCCTCGGCCCGTGCTCTCCTCTCGCGCTTCCTTTTATCATCTGCTTTTCTTTTTTTCTTTCAGTTTCTGCTTTTTCTTTTCTCTCTCTCTCCGTCTCTCCGTCCGTAGGCGAGCCGCTGGCCCGTTTGACCCCGACGCAGTGGCTCCGAGGCCTAATTGTTCATTTTAATGTATTCCCCGCATTTAATTTCCGGATATATTAGTTTCGTTGAGGAGTATAATCAATCTTGTACACAGGCAGCGTGCGCGATGATGCACGTTACGATAAATACGGGGACGATATTTACACACTCGTAATACACTGTAAGTGCCGGTTGTGGCAGCCTCGGATAAATAATTATAATCAACTGCGCAAATTGTTGTATTATACCGCGGTTCAAAAATTAAAACACAACGAATCGGATTATTTGCCGTGAAAAAGCGTCACGCGGGCGAGCGGTGAATAATAAAGAGAATCGAGGAGGCGAAAAGAAATAAAAAAAAAAACGGCACAAAAGTTTTTGAAACGAGGATGAGAGAGGAGAGAGGGAAAGAGGGAAAGAAAGGAACACAATTCGCGGATTTATTACGTGTTCAAGCCTTGCCGCAGGTACGGTGAACCTTTATTTTATCGCGATTACGCGAGTTTCTTGCTTGAATATTTATATCTGCGTATTACATGCGTACGCACAGGTATACGTATCGTAGGTCGAAGTAACATTGCACTAATGGACGTACATATGACAATTGTGTACGCAAAGTGAGAAATTTTTATGCTTTTTTTTCTTTTCTTTATACACACACCGACGTAGAGAATTGGCGAAAAATTTTTTCTCCGTTTCACAGCGTCGCACATTTTCTTGTATACAATACGTAGGCCTATGCGTGCACGTGTATATGTATATGTATGTATATGTATACACGTGCCTATATGAAAATCAATCAAGAGTCAAACGGTGCCCGAGAGCCTCATCTTGGAGTAAAATCCTCCGTTCTCCTGACTCTGACGGCGGTCGCGGCATCGGAGAAGATTCAAGAAACAAGACTGAAAGAATGAACGAGAAGAGAAAAGAGAACGAGACTCGGAATGAAAAGAGAATATAAAAAGATAAGGAGGAGGGAAAAATCAAAGGAAAGAAAAGACGCTGCAACAGATATAGTACCTGTACCATAATAATATCTAAGTATAATAAAAATGAGAGAGAGAGAAAGAGAGGGAGGGAGAGAAGGTAAGGTATACAAAAGAAGAAACAGAAAAATCTGAGAGAAAAGAAGAGAAAAAGAAGAGGAGCAAAGTAGAAAAAAAAATACAAGGAAAAAAAAAACCTCTCGCTTCACGGAGAGTCAAGTTGTTGGGCAAGGCTCCTTATTTACTTTATTACAGCCTCCAGAGTCCAGTAACGGTATCGGGTCGGCTCGTTTCCCGCACTCCTCACCCCCTTTCGCCACTCTCTCTCTCTCTCTCTCCTCCCATCCTCCAGCATCTTCTTCTTCTTCTTCTTCTTCTCGTTCCTCCTCCACCATTCCCGACGTTCCTCTCTTTAACAAATTCTTCTGTATCGATTCATCCCAAAGGGCTAGCGGCATAGTGGTGGTAGTAGTGGTGGTAGTTGTACAGCTCCACTTCAGCTGTCGTCTCGATCGTTTCTGTTCCTCCTCCACGCTCACATTACACCTATATATATTGTGTACGTACGTATACCGGCTCTCTCCGCCCATCTGGTTGGATTATTTGGGTATTTTAGACAAAAAAATAAGAAAAAGAAAAAAAAATTAAAAAAGATTCCGCCTTGCCTCGACTCGCGAATCGTTAATTTTTATCTCGTCGTTTTCTCACCTTTCGCTTGAACTGTGAGCTGGATCGATTTTGGGGAAAATATAAAATATGAGGGACGAGTAAAGTCAAAGTATGGTATCGCAGACGTTGAGGTAACCAAGTGGAGAAAGAAAAATAACTTTTTTATATATTCGGAATATGTAATCCGTCAAGGAGTTGAATTTAGAAAATATAAGTGTATAATTTTGAAATGCTTCGTAGCCATTTACTGAATTATGTAATTTCAATGACTTCTATGGCAAGTTCCGTAATAACAATTTTTGCCAAAAATGTATCGTTGCAATAACATTACCAACTTCAACCGCGCAAGGAAGTAAATCACGTAAATGGGACGCGAGAAATAAACTGTATCATCCAAGTCGACGGTTTGCGCGTAGGTGCGAATAATTTATTACGATATAATTCGACGTGTAGGCGCAGAAAATTGAGCTCAATTTTTGGCTTTCGCATTTTTCATAATGAACGAAAAAAAACCATCCAGGTATACATGTGCAGATATAACAAAGTAGAGAAGCGTAAAATAATCGGGTCATTTTTTTTTTCTCCAGTTCGACTGAAAGAGTTTATAATTGGGGATACGTTACAAGCAATTGGTTTTCACTAATCTTGTAATACATATACGGAGAATTTGTTTTGGTTATTTCAATTTTTCATTTCTGGATTTTGATTGAAATTTCGTGATAGCTGAAGGAAACATCAAAATTACTAACAAAGAATTGTTAATTGGTTGAAAAACTAGTAAGAAGAAATTAGCGTTTTGCCTGCCCACTCTGATTTTGGTTTCGATAATTTTGGTTACACAATTTATGTAATTGTTGAAACAACAATATAAGAAATTACGGACGAAATCCAAGAGGGTGAGGGTCAGACCCTAGTCGAATTGACGTGGAATGCCCCATATATATAACGTACATCACATTGGCGTACTTTCTGCACTTCATTTCATCATTTTTGATTTCTGTAGGGTAATAAGCGTAGATACGAAATTTTTTCGTGGAAGGACCAAGTAGAATAATAGCTGCGGACAAAATGCTGAAAGAAAATAGAGGAGGATGGCATGTTTGGTCCAGGCCGGCGTATAAGCACGAGTACATTCTCGTGGAATAAGAATTTAGAAATCCGTGCCCAAGTTATTTACGAGCGATGGCCGGTTTGGCGGTCATCTTAACGCGTTGTAACAGGTATAATTCCCGAACGCCTTACACCTCGATGATATCCCGAGGACTGCTTATACCGAGACAGCGATTAGAGCCGTGATAATGCGATCCCACGTTTAAATTTCATGAGAATATAAAATTTCTGTCGCGTTGTATTTTTTAACTCTCTTTACATAATTAGAAATCGGAAACAATTTTAAATTTATAATATAATAACGTTATATTATAAGAGATTTCTCTTCAATTTTTTTTTATTTAAACCTTAACGATTGATCGATGAATAAAACCTACATCTGTTCACTTTAAAAATTCATTATTTTGGAGATAAGAATTTCTTTTCTATATTGCAGATTATATGATTCAATTTCTTCTCACCGATTTCCTGCCTTCGTAAAAAAAAAAAAAAAAACGTCTAGTTCCTTTCCTTATGTTGAAATCTTTTCTGAAATTAGATGATCGACTGGAGGCAAAAAAAAAATTGATACATAGTACGCGTACAATAGAAAGTATACGATTATCGATTTCATGGTATATACAATATAATCCATTTATTTTATCATTTCATCGTGGAAATGTACAAACTTGTTGATCTTGTAGAAAGAAATCTTCTCGGAAACCGGGTTGAACGAGTTTACTATGAATAAATTTCAAAAAATTTCGCATGGTTGTAACATATGATATAATCGTGTATTGATCTAACTGGATTTTTATTCGAACGTTTTAAAAAAAAACTTTTATAGCTTTGAAAAACAGATTTTTATTAAACGGTTTCAAAACGTGATCATCGATTTAACAAACGACGATACGGAAAAGAAAAATTTACTCCGATTATAGTGATTGTATACTAAAGAAGAAGAGATCAAAGTCTTCGATCAACGCGAGGAATCTTATTCACAGAGAGAGAATTGAAAATTTTACTTGCTAGGGGAAAATGATGCGATAATTCTGTGAACCACAATCGGAGACAACCTTATTTGCTTCTCTTCGTCGCAATCAATGTTCCGTTTGGCTAATTGGAACCCCGGGAATTGAAAAAATTCGGCCAAGACATCGTAGCTTAAAATAACAAGATATCTCCGTTTTCCCGTCACATTCGACCATCCGTCGATCTAACGGATAATTTTGTCAGTTAGAATAATTGAAAAAAATCATTTTCTAGCCTTTGCAACATCATGAAATATCAAACAGAATCATTCGAATTGTGGCGCCAGAGTTAAAAAGAACAGAATATTTGAAAGAAAAAACAGTGTTCATATTCTGCATGGAAAATGATTCGAATGGAGACGTTACTTGTGGTAACATAATTTTTGTTCTCGGAGGTGGAATTTTTGGTCGAATGATAGCGAAGACGCAGCGTTAAAATTGAAATATGATAAACCGATCAAAAATACTTCAGCGAAACGATTTATACCTACGCCCGATTGAAGATTGGCCAAATTCTTGACGCGCGCGACACGCACGATCATATTCGTGCACCTATAATAGCCACATAATAACGAATTACATTGCGTGTAACAATTTTTGTCAGAAAAAGAAGGAGAAAGATAATGACGACGATGACGACGGTGATTAATTTATCACGCCTTGGAATGCCTTTGGCAAAAATGACAAGGAAAAGATGAAACACATAGAGCGAAATAAAAATGACAAAGGCAAGAAGTGACGAATGAAGAAAACTAAGTCCAGCAAGACAGCGAAGCATGCAAATTATCAGATTAAACGAGGAAAACATAAGCATGACAATAAGATAGATAAGGTTGAGAAACGAGTAAAGTAAAGTAACAAATCATAAAAGGACAGCAAACTAGAACCAAAGAGACTCAAGCATCAAAAAGATAACAGTAGCAGCGTGATCGCGATGCTGGGTCCAGTAAGTAAGAACGAGAAGTCGGGGCTTGTTAAACGAAAAAAAGATAGAGAGAGGGGAAAGAGTTGGAATTTCGGGAATATGAGGCGGCACGCACGGCTCATAATTCCCTGGGTTCGCGTATCGTGCATAATGTATAAAAGCGCGAGAGGCGAGATCAGCCGAGAAGAACGAATTGAAGCGACGCGCGCGCGCAGATCTCGGTTGACAGCAGCTGGTTTTGGTCCAGCGTTAAGTGCTCTCCCGCCTCCCGCCTCCCGCCACCCTGATTTACGTTCGCTCACCTGTTCATCCGTTTCAAGAGTGGCCCAGTTGCCGAGTCTTTCCGGCTGCCTCTTCCCTCTTCCCTCTTCCTCCTCCCACCTCGCGCTCTCCGTTCGAGCCTGCTATCCTAACGTCCGTCCCGCTGGGCCAGGGCCGAGACCAAGACCGAGATCTTACGGGTAGAGAGAAGAGGTCGCTGGACCATCCACCCATGATTTATATCCGCGGTTAGGTTCGACTGACCGACCGGCGAACGGACGGACGAACGGAATCCGCACCTCCGTCTTCTTTCTTACACGTCACGATACACCTGATCGTCTCTCGAGTCGCGCTTAACTGCTTACTCGACGTAACGGAGGAGGCGAAAGAGAGAAAAAAAGAGAGAGAAAGAGAGAGAGAGAGAGAATTTCGGGGCATTTTATTTGACTTGGATCGAATTTACCATGGAATAGAAAATAATACCTATAAAGTTGTTCCGTTTTTTAAAATTCATTATACCGTCGATTTAACGTTTCGCAAATAATTCGTTCGCGGAATTATTTTATTACGTAATTATTTTCTCTTGCACAGTGCAATTGTGAATGATTAACGAGGAATACAAAAAAATTATAATTGTACCGCTTTTTTTTAAGAATTATCTAGTGTCGGAAAAAATTTCACGCATACTCCCTAGACAGATAAGTATAATTATTAGGCTCGTTACGGTTGGAAACATTTCATTTCTATGTCGCACATGCTATGAGGTGATAATTATTAAGATGAGACTATATATTCCGGGTCAGTTTACCGCAGAACCGACAGTCGTATAATAAATAATTTTTACGTGTGGCGATTATTTGCAAATTTTTCTGTATTGTAACTGTATAATGTACACATATATATATATGTATATATGCGAAATTTCCGATTATGCGATACAAGTTTCGGAAAGACGTAACTTTCGAAGTTTGTCAGAAAATGATAAATGTAACTTGATTTGTATGTAATATAATTAATACATTGGTTATAATTACTGCAACTAATACTTATTGGTTTCATTTGCGACTATAAAAATGCCCGTTCATCATTCTACGGTATTCCTTCCTACGGTAAAAGTTTAATAATAAGAAGAATATCATCGGACTACGTACGTGAGTATAACACAAGCGTCGTAAAAGATATGCGAATGCATAAGGCGATGGAAGTAAGTTTTGAATAGTAAGTTCCTGATGTTTGCGCATCAATCGCAAGACGTATATTTACCGAATAATAATACAACGAAGTCCGGTATAACATGAGCATCGTCTAGGTGTGTTAGATTTTTGTACACGTATATAACGGCGTTACTAGTCGACGTTATTATTATTAGTGTTATTATTATTATTATTATTATTATTCCTCTTAATTTTTTTTTTACGGTAATACTCAAAGTGCAGCTACATTTCCGTAATCTGATCGTACAGGTACGTGCGTACATATACATATATTTATATCTAGAAATATAATTCATGCATAATTTTGAGGTAAGCGTACAATAATAAGCCGGTACTCTAGTATATAATGATATTTACTCGTCAATTACTCAAGATTAGTAAATCAACATATCAACGGATTTCTCGATTGCTCAAGTTTTTTCTACGCGCTGGTGTTCCCGAAAATTTCCGAAGGCTATGCCCAGCAATGCTCTTTCGAAACGACAGATTTCAGTGGTTACAGTGTATCGTGTTTGGCTCTATGCGGCAGCATAATCGTTATACGTATGATACATATCTGCTTCGTATCACAGACGTAATAGGCATGGTACGAAAACAATTGGAGAAAATCTTGCGAAAAGTTCTACGCGTCGATATTATTTATCCATTACAGCTGGTATCAACCCGAAGATGATCGTCCGCGGTGCAAAGGTTCGTTTAAAATTTTATAATAAAATACCCGCGTCTCGCATGATATCCCATAAGCTTAATAAATCGATGAGAAAATAATGGAAAAATAAGAAGATCTGCGTAAACTGAGTAAGATTAAAACGAGCAGAGAATAAAACGGTAGTATACGTGTATGTACGCGCGCGCGCGTGTGTGTGTGTGTGCATATAAAGCATTAAAGCGTTAATCTCGCGGGTAGTGGACAAGATAATGCTCGCGAGTCGAAGTCGGCTTTAACGTGAGACGGCTTTGAGCCGCGGCCATTTATCTCCTCTTTAAATCGATTTGTATGCTAATCCCGGTGAAATCCGCCTAGCCGCGTACCAACCAACATAAAACTAAGGAGGCCTACAAAACTCGCCTCCTGAGATTCCAGATAATATATACCTGACTAATTAGGCTCGACCTATGCATCCCCCCCCCCCCACCCTTCTCATCGCCCCTTCAACACTTACGACTATTTTCGGAAGGTCCAGTCCACCGATCAACGCGCGTCATTCGGCATAATTATTGTACGAGGTGCTGCTGGGAAAATTGAGGAAACGGTGAAAAACGACACGAGTTTCGTCTTACGCTGCGGTGTAACATGTTCCCTGGCTAGTTGAATCTCCTTACGATCCTAGGATGATGCACGAAACTTTTAACGCCGGATAAAAAAGGATCTGTCGCATCGATGGCCGTTAGACCGTGATCAATCGTGATTACTCCACGTTGTACCGACGGCTGCTCTACACCTGTTACAAAAGGCAACGATTCGGCAAAAAATAACATATTTGCGAAGCTCCGATTGTTTAAATTTCGAGGTTTGAAATATTATATAGCTATACGTAAGCGTGGTAAATTCAACTCGAAACAACTTTGTTATTTATTTATTTTTTTCACCCAAAGCTTTCGTCATATTATCCGTTGAATCTTGTTGTCGGATGAAGTATTTTTCGTATAATCAAGTTCGTTGACACGCAGAGTCTCTGCAGGTGTAAAAAATCACGTATACTTTTAATAATTGTAATGTTACCGTGACATTTTGAATTATAGAATTTAAGTCAGGGGGAAAAGCTTTGACACTCGACGTGGGACGATTCTCTTGGTTTTGAGCCGCAGACACGATTATACCTGTAGGTATGACTGATTTGTTTAACGGTTCAATTAACAGCGTGAAGAATTATATACACGCTGCTAAATGTCGTTTACAAAAATTACGCACAAGGCGTAGCTGCAGGTTAAATACTACGTATACATTATGACACACGTACGTGTACTATACGCGCGAGTATGATAAATAACATTCAATTATGTACGAGAAAGTTATAATTTATTGACGTAATGAAACGGGTATCATTTGTAAGTTCGTTATAAAACGTTTTAAGCTCTTTACGGTACATTGCAAGGCACGTTATTGTACCGTTTTGTTAAGAGCGCGAAACTTTGCAGTGCTAAAACTTCGAAGCTGACTTCGATTGAGGCAATTTTTAAAAATCGTAAGAATAAACGATAAATTAATCCTGTTACTTCCTCATTCATTCCAGAGAAAATAACAAGACTCAATTTACAGTCTTGAGTTTCGTTTTGTATCTGCAAGGTTTTACCACATCCAATACAATCAAAGTTCGCTGCACTTGCATGATTTGTTTGCGCGCGCGTATCATCTGTAAAAAATAAAACCTATTTTATCCGAGTAGGAAAATTAATTATATTCACCGAAGAAATAAATTACAGGTATAATTCCAGCAGAGTGTCCGTGAATCGTAAAAAGAAATTCTTTTTCCTCACCGAACAACGTTCAATTCCGTGAAACTAAATTTATTCGATTGAACTTTTCCTCAATTATTCCCGAGTTTTGTTGTTTTTTTTTTTTTTTTGTTTTTTTTATTCAGCATATCGTACGTGAGGAATCAACAATATTAAACGTCTGTTCATGCGTACAATAATTATTAATCGTCTTATTGCACGTAAACGGGATGAATAGATATTTGCGAACCTCGAGAAACTAACATTCACCGATTTATGCTCAATTGTATTCGGTATTGCTCATAATCCTTTGAAAGGAAATTATTCAACTGTCCAAAGTACGGCTTAAACGGATGTAAATATAACGATAAACGGCGGGTGCTGTACGAGGGTACTGGGATGCATGCCCCGCGACCTTTGAATCGGATGAAAAATATCTCGAATCGCCTCACGGCCTCTAATTATTACCGAAATTTACGGCGTTCATTCGTCAGATCACGAAACGGCGATGCCACTCGGCGATTGAGCAACGCGACTGACTGAAAACCTTTTGAACAAAAAAAAAAAAAAAAAAAAGAAAAAAAAAATTCATCCTCCGCTCAGGATTATTATATTTTATTATTCTCACAAATATTATTCACCGGTCCCTTGATCACTTTTCCGCCTCCCGATCGACCGGCACGAATTGAAATCGTGAGTTTTTCAAACGCTTTACGACCTCAAGAGAAATATATAATAATACAAATATTACGTACCTACTGCATATAGGTATGTAAATGTGAGTAAAAAGAAAAAAAAAAAAAGTTGTGGCTCAGTTAGTTTTCTTTCTTTTTTATTTTATTTTTTTCTTTTTAACTCTATTCCGAACCTTCTTACTCTTAGTGTCTTTCCGTGTAAGGCACAGGTGCATTACAGCGCTGTGTTTCCAAATCTTGATATTCATTTAACAAGGATCATAACGGAGATCGTTATCACGCTACACCTTTCTCGTATGCATGTATGTATGTATACATATTATAATACACGGCGCACGCACCGAGAGTTTTATAATAGTGATAAACAGAGGTAGTTTTTTAACGTCGCTTATACTGTTACCGTATATATATATATTATACAGGTAAAAATGGTGTGCTTTTTTTTTCGTTCTTTCACAAAAATTTCTCATTCTTCCTCCTTCTCATTCCCGGCTCGAAAATGCATTTTTTCGACGCATATATTATATTATTATTATACATTATATATATATAGTTGAAATATTTCACCATATTTCCAAAGTGTATGCTTATTGAATTTCTTAGCGAGTGACGCAGGCGTGAATCACTTACCGGTAAATACAATAACGTGCGAATGTTAAACGGGTAGAAGCGAGTGAATGTCTTTCGTGTGACGATAATTTTTTACTGCATATATATATATATATATGCGTACTATACTTAGTTCTTCCTAATCATATTATTACGAAAACGGAATTCTGGTTGCAGCATCACTCCGGTCAGCAACAGAACGAAAAGGATAACAGATATGACGAAAGTTTATACAACATAATTCACTCGCAGATATTTTCCGCAGAAAATTTCGGGGGCAGCTTAAGAAAGATTACGGGTTACGTAAAATTTTCTTAGCAGGTTCTCGACTACGATATTCAAATGGTAGACGCGTATATTTTACGGACGGACCGTTGTTGTTATCATCCGTACGCGTCTTTGAGAAAATTCATCAATTCAGGAATGCAAATAGCGACAGAATCTATTACACGTTGTTATATGTATACCTAAAGCATGTACGCGTGTTTGCAGAATTCTTATTTTTATTCTCTCGTTCCATCCGAAAGGTTGACGAGAAAGAAGATCTCGATGATTTGTTCGCTCGTATAAATGTGTAAAAATAGCGATACGGAGATAGAATAAAAAAGAAAATTGGGTGAAAAAAGAATTTTCGAAAGATAAAAACGAAAATTGCGACACGTCATACATAAATTAGGCTCTTTTGCGTCCGGCGGTGTCACTTTGGTGACATAAGAATTCAGAAAGCGTAACGCGCAGATCAAACAGATCTGCGAAATATAACGAGAGCGGGGTAAACAAGCATATATCTATCGTACATCCTCTCCTCCGCGTATTATAGGTATGCCTACCTACCGGTATGAAAAACGCTAAACGACCGGCGATCATCACTCACTTTAATTGATTGCTGTAACCCGGCTTTGAATGCCTATCATCCCCGGCCGTGGTGTGAAAATATGACATTATTATAATATGTTACAACGTCGTCGAGATAAAAATTCCAAGCGCGTTTATACGTACGTCACGCATATTATACGAATCGCGGAGAGAGAGAGAAAGACGAATGACGAATTTTTCGCTCTCTGTCGCAGGTACACAAATCTACGTACAATATCTATGTATAGACGATCCCGATGACGATTTAACCGTTCACAGATTCCCGGCGATCCCATCGACCGGATTTCTATTCCCATCGATTTAATGAAGATCGATGACCGCGCGGACCAAGGCTCGATTATTTTATACTTACCCGCGAAATCCGTGGGCGTAACGAAGATCCTCGATATCTAAAACACGTGTTCGACGATTTTTCCTACATTTCATGCCTCGTAAATTTTTGCTCCTCGGAAAATTATATTTTCAGTATAATAACCGCGACGAAAAAATTAATAACAAAAAGTCCAAGAAAAATCCGTCGCGACTAAACGCTTGGATTGCGTACGTCTATAATATAATATAACGCAAAATCCGAAAATTTTCTACTACAAACATGCTTCTCCTTTTTGTCGCACACGAAAAACTTCTTTCCTTTGCTGCACGGGAATAAAATAATCGCGCGTGCCCTGCGACGAATAAGTAAAATAAGAAAAAAGAAAAATATATCGCAACCTTTTACCGAGTTTGGTTTTATACCGCGGCTCAACAACGTCTCCGGCCAATTAGTGGAGGCCTAATGCCCGTCTACCTCCCTCCGGGTTTACATCGTGTATTAGAAACGGGAACTTTAACCTGGCTTACGTATCCTTGGACAGTGCGGAACGAGTATTGAAAGTTACAACCCTAAACAGGTATGATTTATGTGCATTTACTTACACACTGTATTACGGGTATGTTTGCCTCTAGGTACTTCTGGGCACATTTATCTGGGTACCTTGCGTTACAGGTTGTATACATCCACAGGTATAAGTTCTATTGCAATTTACCGCTGCTGTATAACCGATGCAGCGGCATGGCAGCAAAAGGCGGCGGCACCTGGTCGTAATTCCTCGAGTCCGCGGAATAATGTTTCTTTTCACCCTGCGCTCTTACACGTACGTACGGGATTGTTTTAACGCCGTTCAATTAACGACGTTTATCGCTCTTGACACGTTCGACTTATTATAATTTGCCGTTGTGACCGAAAATTGACTACCTTTTTGTTCCAACGTTCGTGCGAAAATTATATTTACGTACAATTGTTCGTCCTGCCGAATGATTTACGTTTAACGTTGCACGTTACACTGTAAACGAATGGAAAAAAAATTATTTGACAAACTATTGTTGTTGTTGTTGTTGTTGTTATTATTATTAACATTATCAGACATGAGACTCGGATTTGGAAAAACTGCTGCTGAGACTTGAATCGGTATTCCTTCTATTTTATTTGTTTTATTTTTTATTTTCTTGAAAGAGCAATCCGGCGTATCTAATTGGCGCGATTATCTCAGTCGAGTCGAAGAGTGCAAATATCGGCGGTACAATGAGAACGATAATCGTCCAGCTTCGTCATTCGCCTCTTTTAGCTCCATGCGTAGAGAGAATATAAGGAGAAAAACAAACGTCGGCGACGTTATAGAGTCATTACCGTTGCTCCGTTCGAATCCGCGAAGCTGCAACAGCTAGAGATAATCGATTGCAGGCCGTGCAACGGAGTGACTTTTGTCAGCGTAAAGAGCGTGCGAAAACAAAGAAAATTATTATCGCCGATCTTTTGTGCACGTAGATTTCTCTATTGCAACGACGAGGCGAATAATAATATGTGGTATGGATTCGTCGCGATTGCGCGTAACGTAATGAAAATACATATATATATATATATTAGCGAAGAAAACCTCGTTTCGCATGTATATTTTTTCGCGATTCTGCACGACGTGACAATGCGGATTACGCACTATTGTAACTTGTAATCGTATAACCGTACGAGGAGACACAAAAACGATTGCACAACTGTTGCGCAGTCGCAAGGAGATTCTTTTTATTTTTTTCCAACCGTCTGGTGCAGGATTTAAAAATGGCGACGGAGGAACTGAATCGGGTCTCGAAGAATCATCGGGACTTGGATTCGCGCAGTTTTGAGAAGATATCGGATAAAAACGAAGAGCTGCACGGTGATGAATTTTTAGACGACGACGAATATCGAGTTCGTTGGTCGTCCTCGCAGCGAAATTGCATGACGGGTTTATCGTGAATGATGTTGTTTAAAAATATTCAGACTCACCCCGTTTCTGTGCGGCAATTTCCAAGTGAATTTTTTCGTTTCTCAACGTCACAATTCCACTTCCTTGATCACAGAACGAAAAATCGCCACGAATACACGCGTTAATATCCACGATTAATATCACGCACGCGTCGTTCGATTGGCACACAATTGGTTCTTCTCTTCTCCTCAAATTCACACACGATAAACGTTTTATGTTTCATGTAAAGATCACGTGACGGTGGTCTATGTTATTATAAGCTGTGTCGATAATACGCACACTCGTATATATATATTATTCATATAAAATTATTATATCAGCGTTACGACGATTATTTGACACCGTTTTTTTTTTATCTTTGCACATACACATTTTACACACTAATTTTAAAAAGAGCAGATCAGAGGAAGAGACAGAAAGAGAGCGAGAGAGAGAGAGAGAGAAATTGAAGAAACAGAATGAAGAAAAACCAACAACGAACTAGAATTTTATGTCTTTTCACAGATCTGTAACGATCGTTTAATCATCGGGTTTATAACATCATGTGTACTATTACGTTATCGATATTATACATACGGATCGTTGTGTATTAAAGGTAGATATTATTACGTATGTATAATATATATACATATGTATAATATGTATATCATATATACGTTTTTTTTTTTTATTATCACATGTGTAATCACAAATAGTTAAAATATCGTATTATTATACACGATCATGTTAATGATCGCGAAACGTATAAAAATCGCTCAAGTGTTTCTCATCTTCGTTCAAACAATATATACTACACGTATTATTTATACTCGTGTACCTACGTATAGATTTATTAACCACCGGCACGTCGAGGGATAAAACGTAACAACATTATCAACACGGCAGGTGAATATATTTATGCACTCTCAAGATATTGTTAACCACGTTAGACGATAAAAACTAATTGAGCAAAAAAGCAGGGTTTAAAAACGTAGGAGCCGCCGAACGATGTCAAATCGACACCGAGCCGCCGTTGCTTACGGCGTACACACACGTACATGTATTATTACACATGCATGTAATATCAAACGTTTTAATATCGCGGCGAGAAAACAAACACAACTAAGCAAGCACAGCCGAATTATTCATTACACACGTTATTAAAGAGACAAACGCTCGTGTCACAACTCTCACAGGTATGCAATGATGCATGTATAAAACATAACAGAGCGAACAACGTCGGCTGATTGTGAGCGTAAGTAAGTCTCTTGCGACCGATTGCCGAAGACGAGCAAGAGAGAGAGAGACGCTTGCCTCCCGATATTATATTTCACTTCATCGAGACGATCGGCGAGGGCAGACTGACTGATCAGAGAGCCGACGGACTCTCAGCCCTCTCGCGTTGTATCTTGGGCGTCGTAGTTTCAAGGCGAGTGTCGCCGTAAGATCGCCGATCGGTGTACACAACAACGAGGGAGATCGTTATTATTTCCACCTGGCATACGATCCGCCGATCAGTTTCCTCCTTGCGGTGGTGGTGGTGTGCGGGTAGGTGTGTTATAACCGTACGCGGAGGGTTGTAAGGCTGCAAGGCGAGCGTGGCCTTCCAGAACAATTAACCCCAAAGTCTAATCGATTTAATTAGGCGTTAGAGCCGCGCCTCGCCGTCAATCCTCGAGCCGAGAAGAGAACCCCTTGTCTGCGGGTCGACGAGCAACACCAGCCGAGTTTCCCCGCTGCCGGCTCCATCCCGTGACAATATCCACGGGAGATGCGTCGTGGAAATGGTTAAGGAGGGATGGGGGTGGTGGGAGAGGGGAGGACACCCTGCTTCCTTCCTTCCTTCCTTCCTTCCTTCCTTATTTTCTTCCTTCCGGTCTCTCTTCCCTTACGAATTTGCCGCCACGGAACCTCGTGCGGCACCGGCGAGGAGCCACGTGTTTTCCGGAAAAGAGTGCGAGCAAAGATCGATCGATGTGACTCGGGTGGGTGGTAGACGACGATCTCTGGACGAGCGTTTCTTTCTATCGCAAGTTTGGTCAGTTTTATGAGGAATTGTTCATATCGGTACGACGGTTGACGACGCGTATCCTTGTGTTGAAATTGTCGATGCTACGACGACATCGATGAAAATCGGGTGGGGGAAGGAGGGGCGCGATATTTGACGCGGTCGGGGGTGATTCAACCCTCGAAAAACACACGGCGCACAGTTTATTATCAACGTATGTAAACGTAAACCGGATGATCGGCACTGTTGTAACATCGAACAACAACAACAACAACGACGACGTTGATTAGAATTAAGACGACGAGAACGACGAGGAGGAGGACGAGGAGGAGGAGGAGGAACGACGATAAACGATTTATAACAATACACAATGCCGTGCGCTCGCCGCTAGCTCGGATCTTACACTGAAGTCCAAGGTACACATACACACATGACGTCCGACCGCCTCGCCAGGTAGAAGGAGTAGTAGGCCGTGCATGGCGAGAGGGGCCGAAGAAGAGGAGGAGGAGGAGGAGTAGCGTGGAGCCAGCCGAGTGCCGAGAGTGGCGGGAGTAACAGGCACACACGCACGAGGCGAGATGAGAGGAGAGGAGAGGAGAGACAACCGACGTGTGTACGCACCTCGACGTCTCTTCCTCTCTTCCGATCCGAGGCAGCAGCAGCAGCAGCAGGCACGAGTTTAAAGTTGGGAGAAGAATTGGAAAACGCCCGATCCGACGATGCGCCGCACCTCACTTTGATCGTTGCCGTTCGTCGGCGGTTGCTTACTTGCGCATCGTCTATTAACGACAAGTAACGCGCCTTTGTGCAACATTGGGAAATAGAGTAAATAAATGAGCGAAAGAACGAGGAACGAGAAACGAAGCGCGAGGAACGGTGAGGAGTCTGACCACCTTCCTCCTCCTCCTTCCCCCTTGGCGAAGGGGGCACGCGGTGAACGGGAGTAGCGAAGAGAGGGGGAGGAGGAAGGAGGAATCGGGATGAAGTGAGGCGAGGTTGCGGACGGCGGAGCAGTCATGCAAGGTATCGTTCCTTAATGCGGCGCTCCCCTCGACGCCGCTGAATGCCCGCTGTTCCTGCTCCCGCTCCTCCCGCGATCGGATTGTTCGGCGACTCTTCTTCTTCTTCTTCTTCTTCATCTTCATCTCCTCACCTCGCCTCTCCTCTACTCACCACTTTACTCCACTCCTCTGCGGTGGGGATTATACCCACATTCATTGACCCGGGCCACTGCATCCATCCGTGCCGTGCCGTGCCGTGCAGCAGGGAGAATGCAAAGGCAAAGGCATGGAGGGACGAGGAGAAGAAGGAGGAGGAGAGGAAGAAGAAGAAGAAGAAGAAGAAGAAGATCAGGCACCGCCACCGCCGCCGTCGCGTAACGTGTCAACGAAACTGCCCACGCTCCGAGCACTTTATCGGACCCCACCAATCCTCCCCCCCCCCCCCCTCCGCCCCTTCACACCCGCCAACCGCGACTTCTCGTTCTCTCGCTCTCTTATAACACACACCGCACCGTGCTCGCGCGTTACACGTATACACGTATGTCACGTATGTGTATATAAATATACAACATACGTACGTATCTCATATATGCCTCTTCGTTTCTGGGATAGAGTATAATACACCCACCCGTACGATGCCGAACGGGCGCGACTACCTGCCTCGAGGAGAGATAATAACGTCGCAT
Source organism: Neodiprion lecontei (assembly GCF_021901455.1). NCBI lineage: Eukaryota > Metazoa > Arthropoda > Insecta > Hymenoptera > Diprionidae > Neodiprion > Neodiprion lecontei. The sequence continues at coordinate 7,086,488 of NC_060265.1, forward strand.
GGGTCCACCTGTCATCTCCCCTTATCTGAGTCGTGATCCGCCCATCCATCTCTTTCGGACCCGGTGTGATTTTAACCGCGGCATCTCTCATATATGTATATATAATGTGTGTAGGTATAACTATAATATACGTATACGTAATATATTATATATACGATACGTGTAACGTGCGTGCGGAGTATGACAAGTGCAGCGCAGCATCTCGCGCTTTTTTATACTACACCCCTTCGTATTTTTATATGTAGGTATGGGTGTAAAGTATACCGTAATGGGTGATACGTGCATCTTAGGTGGGTCGGAATGGGAAGGAAAAAAACGCGTCCTCGGTCGAACCTCTCGGCTGTTACGTAATTGACGCCTGATCGACGCCTGATCGACGCCTCTCCATCTCCTTACCTCCGAGAGTCCAAGTTTAATTTTGAATCTTGTGCCCAGCCGCAGTACCCCCTCCCTGTACCCCTCTGCTGATTTCTTGTACCATCGCATCGCGACGATCCGGTTAGACAAAACAAACAAGAGGCCGATACCTTCGAACATTTTTACAGGCAACGCGGTTATGCTGTGCATATCAAAGTCTGCTACAGGCGCAGAGATACAATTGTTTCACGTGTGTATCACGTAAGTAATAAATAGAATATCCTTGTTGGTATAGATATATTTAGGAAATTAGTTAGGAACTAGTGGATTTAAGGCCTTAGTTAACCCCCCGTCTTCACTGTGTAGAACTTAGCGCTGACAGCGGATATTGCAAGGCTTTCGTTGTAGCTAACTTGAAGATTTTTTTTCAAAGAATCAGCAAAAGATTTCGATCCAGAACCTGTTTGAGTATGAAATATGTATATTCTTCTGTATTGAGGAATTTTTTCGAAATTTTTTGACGGGGAATTCCCTGTAAAATAAGATTCGAACGCTAAAATGTCGACAGTGGGAACCTTGTATCAAAAAATTACAGTAGGGATGAAGGGTTAATAGTAAATATGATACAGATATATTGTACAAAAGAGAGAGAGAGAGAGTTGGACAAATAGAAAGATTAGTGGATTTCACTCGTACAAATGTGTCGTTATTTTGTGACGTGCGAAACTGATCCACAGTAATTACAATTTGCGTGGAATAACGTTGAATCGTGTTCGCAGAGAATCGAATATGAAAAAACAATACGTGCATGCAGTTATTATGAAAATAATTACACAGCGATTTACAACGACAATATTATAAGTACGTACGAGGTTGACTGGCCGTACGGAACCGGTAACAACAAAAATATTGAATCAAAGTATTTGTACGTAAACACTGGTGTGTATATTGTATTATGTTTTTGGAGTGTCGGAATAACACGCAGGACAAACAGTGTCTATAATCAAATAATTGTACACCGGGCGGTTGTCCTGCAGTAACAATCGGGTAATCGTGTTTGACCGTATTTATCACCTGTGTAATACTTGGTGTGAAAATTACAGATCGTGGAAAATCAGTAGTAAATTTATTTTGCGCAAATAATCTTTTCATCGTGTTTACGATTCGATTACCACCGCCGACGGATTATCGTATTCTTATCGGAAAGTATGCCGCAAAAAAATTGATCGTTGTGAATGCCCAACGATTGCATGGTCCGTCATCTGCTAAAATTCAACGCGCATGCGCCACGATCCGAGAAAAGCTTTTTGCCATGGCAACCGACTGTTTCTAACCTAAAAAATTTTGAATTTTTTCAATTAAGCTCAACCGCCCTGGCGACAGACAGCTTTTCTCGGATCGTGGTGCATGCGCGTTGAGATCTAGCAGACTACGGACCATGCAATCGTTAGAAATTCACTCCGTATACACAATATTATAATATATGTCCGAGTTTCAGCGGGACTTACATACGTACGTATTGTATTAACGGCTAACTCGCGTAAATAGAAACGTCTCGCGTCGCGATTCTCGTACACAACCCGTTGTTACAATACACAGGTTGTTTTTCACTTTCCCGAACTTGTTGTAATTCAAAACAATTCGTTCGTATATTCCTAACCGTAGAGTGTATAGACGGTGTTCCGCAGCCGTTACAGAGACCGAGAAGAAACCCGGCCTCGAAACATTTGTGCAAACACATCGAGGCCGCCGCGGCCAAATGCTCCCGTATTATGCGTGTCACAGGCGTAGGTACAACGACACACGTATGTCGCAAGCCCTCGAAGACACGATTTGACAGAGGAATCTGTATGTCGGAAAACGCGGTTTCTCCTCCACACACGAGGGTGTATATTTGCCAACGAATTCCGCAAAATTTCACGAATCGCAACGTCCGACATCTGCGCCGTCGGCGTGCAAATATATTACATTATATTATTGTGTGCCGATGTCGCGTAGATGGTGGTACAGCGACTTGGACGTAATACAAGTTCAACGCCTTTTTTCTCTTTGTAATTATGTAAAATTCGCGTAATGTACACACAAGAGGAGACGCGCGTGTGTGCGAAAACGATTCGGCTAACAGAGCGGCACGTGACTCGCTTCGGGATGTTCATGCGTGAAACGATTATTTCAGAATTTTGCAGGTGAGTATGGTTACGCGTTCGTACCTGTGTTACGTCGTACGTTACGCATCGGTCAGTTACGGATTTTCAGACGACGCATGTATCGCGCAGTCTCATTGATGGTGATTGTTGTTTAATTGTTTTGCCGATAATTTGGGAATCAACGAATGCGGGGAGTTTACTTTGTCGCATTTAAAATACACTCCCAACTATGTAACTCACTTTGGATAATCATAGAACTATTTACCACACCGACGTTTCGACGTTTCGACTCCGTTTCACTGTTTGCGCATTGTTATTACCTTTAATACATACGCGGGAGTACGTCGAGTATTTCAGCGGCAAACAAAGAATATGGAGAAAAACACCGCGACGAGACACGTGCGTGATACTGTACGGTACAATAACTTGGCTCACCAGTTTCTTGTTTTCCTTATTTATCAGAATTTTTAATTACCTTGCGTTGTTACGCCTGCTAAAGTTTTCCGAAGTATCCAAAACCGTCGTATTCCCGCTTATAACACGTCTGTCTCATTTCTCTTTCCGGGCAATATTGTACATAAATGAACACCTTGCACGTCGACTTGGGTTCTGGATCCGCAGGAACGAGCCTTACAGGCAGGAAATCACTACGGCAGGAAGAAGAGGCGTAATTTGGGTAAGTGTTCGAAATCGAACTATAAAAATTGTAACAACCTAATTTCGTCAGCTTGTCCCGCGACGGTATAAACTTGTTGAATTCGGCTTCAGTGCGTGTGTGTCGTACCTTGTCGTACACACACACAACCGATCGCCGACTTCCATCGTATAGTATAATAATCGTAAAATCCCGTATCGAACCGCACGCAGAGTGGGAAACACGTCGTTAACCGACAATTAATTATCCCGTCTATGTGTACCAAATAACTCTCATAGAGTCAGGCCGTGAGCAGTATCGTTCAATTCTCTCACGCATTTTGAGCAACAGCAGCAGCACGAAATTTAGAACGCGGCAGCTAGTCCGAAGTAACGGTCTCTGAAGCATGATAATGTTACAGGCGCGAAAATCACACTCACCAAAGTAGGTCCACACATGCCACGAATCGGGCAAAAATCGGTCCGAGTACATAAATGGAGATACATATATATACAAAGGAATCTTGCGAGAGAAAAGTGCGGCGAAAACCGATCGTTCACGAATCTCGGCGCTACCGCCTGACTTACTTCGAATCGAAGCTTCAGCCGTGCAGGGGTCGAAAGCTCTCAGTGTTCGCGGTATAATTGCGAGCGGTGCACTGAGGGCCGAGTCGACTCGCCGGCTCGTCGAGATGACAATACCGGGTTTCCTGGAGACGATCGGCTTGCAGGCCGCTGAGAGAGAGAGAGAGAGAGAGAGAGAGCGAGAAAGATATACATATGTATATATATATATATATATATATATAGAGAGAGAGAGAGAGTGTACGTCCATTAGAAAAGCAAGGTCCTCTGTCCGCCGGCGTAGCACGAAAGCGCAAAGTGTCCGAACGGCCGGGTACGACCGCATTGATAATTCGATGAAGCCTCTCCGACGCCCCTCGTCGTTACCTTATTGATTGCTGCATTGTCACCCCGCAGCATCTTCCCCGGTCCGTAGCCGCGAGGCTTTCATCCGCCTCGTCTTGGAAATTGATTCGGAAATTTCTGACCGAATGGAAGTAAAGACGATCGGACGATTCGACCGATTTCTCCATAACCGTTCCCCGCCTGTGCGTTACGTAGCTCTATCGGGCGACACTCCGGCGTATTTATACCGTTTGCGAGACGACGACGACGACGACGCGACGATGATGATGACGATGACGACGATCACGATGACGACGATGTTGCATCGTCTCCGCCGCGTTTTGTACGCCGGATGTAATAAGCTGAAAAAATATTATTTTTATCTCTAAGCGAGATACCCGTTTGCGTAAGCTCCACCTCCCCCCCCCCCCCCTTCTCCCCCTCTCCACCCCCCTGCCAATTCTCGCGACGCCGTCACGCGTATACCGAACATACATTGTGGAAGCTCGATTCGTCGGGGCTTTTACCGTCTATAATCGAACCCCGATCGATTTAGACCGTTTCTATGGCTCCGCCACCTCGTTTTCACCTTCTATACTTACCTATGTATAATAATATCGCGACACGCGTGTAACTGTGTGTATAAAATATACTGGCGGCTTGACCACCGCCCACGAGAATCCCGAACGTTCGAAATCCCCGGCGTATCGGCCTGTTTTCGCAAATTTCTATGCGAATTTCTTTCCATCGTTCGTGCGATTCCGATACGCGTTTTTATCGCTCGCCGTGTGCACGTTTTCATTTTTCCAAAACCCGCACGGCAGCCTTCGACTTCGGGCTGCAAAATGAGCGGCAATTAATCAAACAATTATTATCGAACGCCCTAACAACTGGCTATTAGACAATTAGCTTGACCGGTTCACGTGTATGAATTATACAAGCGAAACGGCTTTTCTCCTCAGGCCGGGCGCAGCTAGATGCTCGAGGTTGTAGAGGAAAGGAAAAAAAGAAGGAAAAAAGAAAAAAAAAATCGAGAAAGAAGCGAATAAACGAGAGGAAGAAGGAAGGAGAAAAATTGTCGGTATGTAACGGGTTAAACGTGCGCGAGGCGAAGCTCACATTATTCACGTGATTTCAAAGCAAAGTTTACTCGGTTCATAAGTTCCGCGGTTTACCAATCTCTGCGGCATTAATAATCCCGACGGTGAGACGGGATGCGAAGATGATTTACCAGGTAACGCATAATCTCGGTTATAAGCCCGCTTCGCGTCTCGCGGCCAAGCGACGCTCTAACGCCGTTTTGCAAGAATCGGTATATATTTATTTGATTACTTTATTCCGGTCGTATTCACATAGGTAGATACCTATATTCAGGTGTAACTTAGGTATGTGTATAATAGTGTATAAATATATGGCATACATACGTGACGAGTTTCAGTATAGATACCTAAACCGCGGTCGGTACGATATTTGTTATTACAAGAGATGAGTGAAAAATTATGTCACTAGCCTGTTTACCGTTACATTTATAGCGTTATTTTACAATTTCAGAACCATTTTTATTACGTAGCAGTTAAATATTCCCGTATCAAAGATCCATGGAATAATTGTACGCGGAAGTGATTATTACTTGATTTTGTTTCAAATGCAACTGTTCTTACTTCGTTTGTAATTTATTGTATAATTTGATACATTTTCAAAGCAAGTTCCGTAATTTTTTCATCCACATCCGACGGACACTTGTCTCAGGATCGTTTTTTTTTAAACTGACTGTATAGAATCGACCAAGTGTGACTCGCCTGAAATTATTTAGTATCGTGACTACGAAGACTTAATTTAAGTTTTCATTTAAAATCAGAGTCGATCGTTGTATAATTTGAAATTACAATAATATTTGAAATCAGTTTTAATTGATTTACCCTGCAGATTATAGAAGAAAAGAGAACAAAAATTTTAGTTAATTCTGTACAACTGCAGGAAACAATTTTCTAGAGGGAGTAAAATTATTTGACGGGTAGAAAGTAATGCGCAGCCTGTAATTACTCAATCCGCAATGAATTTACTTTGCTACTCTTAGAAAAGATATATGCTTCTTCGCATTGCATGGATTTCACCGTATTTTATAATTTCAAAGAGTATAATCGACCTTGTAACATTAACCAATAAAAAAGAAACAACGAACCATTTGAAAATTCAATCGATTTCGTTTCGACTTTCTAAGAGATCAAAATATTTCGCACCTTCCGACAATCGATCACCTACACATAGGTGATAACAAGTGATGATAAAAAAGGTTCGAAACTATGGATAAAAAAAAGTGTGTGTGTTAGCTACGACGCACGACTGGAGTTTACTCCTTACGAAGGATAATTATGATATATATTAGACCTGTCCTTAAGAAGGCCAAATCGCATTTTAATGGTCTTACCCCCCGAATTGGTTCGTTATGATTAAAAAAAAATGTGAGAATTTTTTAAAATTTTTCGCTCCATATTTACCCACCGCTAGGAAGCCTTACTTTTTCCCATAAGAAAAGCATTGATTTTTGTGATTTTTAATCTTTTTTTTACCGCTGCCTTAATTATCAGCTGAAAGCTCGTAAATTCTCAGAAAATATTGACAGTTACGTTACCTTTTTGTCAAATTTTTTCGAATTCGATACAAGCAGTTTTGGGCTGGATCGATCACATCTTTATTCTCTGTATGTTGCGAAAAGCAAAAAAAGTCACCCTGCCGATTGTTGATTGGAAACTAATTTTCACCATCTTTTCTTCAACGTCACTGTTTAGACAATCGACGAAACACACAATTCCTCACACTTTAGCAGTATCGAAAAGTTTTAATAATACTTCCGTAAGAAAACGTTCCTTCGAGTTTGGTGTCAAGTAATTTTTATTCCGGTAAACGAACTGAATTACTATTTTATATACCGAGAAAATATCTTGAAAGTTTGCAGTCCGTCACCACCGACTCGGCATCACTCAAGTTCTTCATTTGTTTCCCGCAGGTTGGCCAACCCATTTTTAATTTCAAGCTGTGAAAGATCGTAAAATTATTGCATCGACGACAATAACGACGATTGTGTTTCAATTTTATTTACGGGGCATTCATTGGCAAAACATCATCGTCGTACTTGTCGATGCAATCATTTTACGGTCTTTCACAGTTTAAAATTAAAGACGGGTTGGCCAGCCCGCGAGATACAAACCAAGAGCTCAAGTGGGTGCCGAGTCGGCGGTGGCCGAATTATCGAATAAGATGAGAAGAAAAGATTCAATTTATAGGCAAGCAGGTTACTTTAAATCGTTTAATACAACTCGCAACCACCTCACTGTTTGAATAGAAAACAAACGTGTGCGTACGCGACGAAAGTTTACGATCCATTGAAGCCGATCACAACATTGACGCGAGTCTCGAAGGACGCAGCGATGTAAACACGCTCGAAATGTTGACCGACAATCGGTGCTTCTTCTTCGAAATTCAGTGTTCGACTGAAGCCGGCTTCGAACGCATGTAGGTACCGAAAATTATTCTCGTACTACGTGACTGTACAAAAACGGGCCAAGTATATAAGCTCAACGATTTCTGTTACGTTGTATTACGTAATTGAAGGTGAATTTCGTGTCCCGAGTTTTCATTGTTTTGTTCAACTGTAAACCTGAGATGCTTCGAGAACTACTACGTGTAAAAGTGTGGAGCAGCCCAGATTCCAGGTAACGATACTCACTTTAATTATTGATTGATAATTCGATGTCGTACATTTGAAGCCAAACTTTTGTTACAGCGTGCAATGCGTGAATATTAAACTAGACAACGGTAACAATTAATTTGAGAAATGAAAAGCCGATATGCTAAATTAATCCGGGCCTCCTTTTCCGTTCTACCGTGCAACTTCAGGTCTTTGCGAATTCGATTCTCGACTCTCCGCGTCGCGTGCCGTTTGTTTGTTATTTGTTTGTGCGCCGACCTTCGGTTAGTGCGTAGCTGCATCGTTGACAAGTTCAACTCGCAATCAGTCCTTTTAGGCAAGCAGCTACGACGCAAAAAGTGGAATCGAGTTTAATTATCACGCTGCAGATTTTTAGATTTTAGCTTTCCGAAGTTTGCCGAACAGGCTAACAACATATTGAAATTCCTCTCGGGCAGACTTTTGACTCGTCAGAAGCGTTTTGTGACGAGAAAATACTCCGATAACGTTCCGTTGCGGTTTTCTTTCTGATATTCTGAAAAAACGGGCCTTGCGGAAGGCGAGCTTCGTTTGATAATGAGTTCGTAATGCAATTGTAACGTGTTTATCAGTGAGTGGTTCATTTAGGCGGCATTCTTTTTGTATAAAAATAAATTATCGGTTCGTTAACCGAATACGGAAGTGAGTTATTATTCACGCATGTGTAGCTGTGTCGTTACATGTTCGTCACTTCGGAGGTTTGTCTTTCGGTTAAACTTTATCGGTGTTCGGTCTTTGATTATGTTTTGTAAAAATGATCGCTAATTTTCAATAGAGCGTGAATTTATTTGGAACATGGAATACCAACAAAATGTTATCTCTTATCTGACTACAGGGACGAACTACATTTCAGTGTGATTGACCAAATTTAGCAACGATCCGAAAGAGTCGGCTCGATCGATTGATCTCTGGAGATAAGGTGAAAACTAGATCGTCCCCTACAGTGGATAAAACCGGAAGGTACGTAATAAATATGATTCTTGATTACATTGTCGCTTTTGGTCGTAAATAGTGGTAGGCTGTTCACAGGCCTTACTCATACATATTTAATACTTGTGTCTATTTAATTAGCTTTCTATTATTCGTTTGTGGAATTCATTTATTAACACATCGGAAACCACTGAAATGTTGTGAAAAAAAATAATAATTATTTTGACACACGCAGTTTGTAGGGACATGAAATCTGATCCAAGTATGTTCAATGAGTAATATTCTGTTATATTTTTATCGCAGTGTAAAAAGTGCGACGCTTCACCATTCGACCTGATTGTGAGTTGCTACGCGAACTACTACATTTCAAGTGTGGAGCAACCTAAAGGAGGTAAGAATACTCATTTCAATAACCGTTTGATTGTTCAAGGTGGTACATTTGAAGCATAATTTTAACCCTTGCGTAATCTGTAAACAACGGTGATAATTAATTCGAGAACTGACAATGCAGCTTTTATACATAAAAATTAATTTGGGCCTCCTTTCTTGCTTTTCCAGATTTAAGCAGAGACATCCGAGCAACTTCTCCATTACTCGGCAACGTCGGTGAGTTTGCACGTATTTAGGTTACGGGTATTTCCCTGGTATTCCCCTGTCACGTGGCGTGGCGGTAACAATTGTTACACAAATCTTGGATTTCTTAGCTGCATGGATAGGCTCATTCGCGATCGCAACGTGCTTGACTTTTGGTCGAATAATTTTCGTTTCGCAGTTTAATTAACCGTAGCTTACTTGAAGTTAGAAATTTTACACGTTGCTAAAAGTGGAATGAGCATCGCGACAGGTAACCATCGCTTACTCGGCACTCGCGAGATCGAATTGTGTTTCGCAACTGATGTAATAATCTACGTTTGAATTTACCGACGATGTCTTTTAAGCGGTGGGTTCACCTGAGGTTTCAACGTATTCAAATATTTATTGTTATTGTGATAAAATTCCAAAGTCTGGCATAACGTAACGTAATCAAATTGCATATTATATTATACGTTATTTTCAATATTTTAACATTCAACAAGTATAGATCAAATGCTTTTTTTCTTAGCTCGCTTAGAAAAATGCTAATTGGCATACAGGATGTTTTTAATCACTTTTACAAAAGGTTGATGTACCGATAGTCTGCCAACATTTGCTAAAATGATGCATACGATATTAGGGTTAGCGGGAAACAACCGCGATACTGTATTCCGAGTAGGCAGACTACGATACAAAAACATTTTGCTCCCGACAGGTAACCAACGAAAATGTAAGTCAGTGACCACGGCGCGAATGACGAAGAATGACGTGTGTTGGAAAGAATGGAGAATCGTTTAGATCGAATATAGGTAACCGGGTAGGTAGGCGAACGTTTTGGGATCCGTCGCGGGGTTTGTGCGTGTGTGTGTGTGTGTGCGTCTCTCTTTTCCGTTGGGTGGTTTCGTTGGGAAACAGGCAAGCCTAGGGTAGGAAGGTCGCGATTTACCGCGATGTACCGCGATGTTGCTAACTTTTCTAATCCACAGCGTCGAACGATCGCAGAGATTTTTTTTCCAAGAGACTCCGTATTCGAGTCTCTCGACCGTTTGTAAGCGTTTGAATATTAACGAGATAGAATTTTCCATTTGTTGTCACTCTGCAACCATTTTTCCATTGTTGTTCAATTCAATTATTCATTCATCACCGATCGTTATTCCATTCGATTGATTTCTGTGATCGTCCGAATGGGCAAAACGCATCTCTGGACCATCCATCGCGTTCCGTGGTACGTTGGATGGCGAGATGCTGAGCTCGAAGACTTCGCGTCGAAGAGGAACGCCGACCGTCACGCCACACAATATAGGTAATGCATGCCCTCCAACCTCCCTCCCGGACTTGACCCGCATCTCGGAAGAACAATCCGCATCGCGACGTGTCGGATTCGAAAAGACGCGGATGCGGATTGGGTTTCTGCAGAATTTTGCGACAAGTTCTAGATGTTTAAGGTATTTTGACAGGTAAATCGGTCGCGCCCTCTTGCGCGTGTGAATTAATCACGGGAATCGTCCGCGCCTTTTGCGCGATTATTAATAATCAGGGTGGCGACAAACCGGGAAAACCGGAAGTAGTCGGAGAATTTTGTCTATCGGGAAAAGTCAAGGATTCATGACGAACCATTGGAAAGAACGCACTTTTCTATAAATTGTTTTCAAACTTCAGCCGTGCTTTGTAAATTCAGCCAAGCTAACTGCCGGAAATATAATTGTACAATTTCTAATTATTCGTGTGAGACGAAGCAATATTATTTGCGTTTTTTAGATCCAAATTAATATATTCAAGATGTACATTTTACAACTTCCGAAGCTGTGAGATCGTGAAAGCTGCTCAACAATATTCAAGTTTCGTGGGAAAACGTGAGGGAGTTCTGAATTTTTTTACGGGAAAAGTCAGGGAATTTTATTTGAGCACAATCGGCGCCATCCTGCAAATGATCTAACGATCCAGTGGTCGAGGGATCGGTGGGATCCGGTAATCGACTCCATCCAGTGGTTAAGGTGTCCAAGGTGATCCCAGTGGTCGAGTGATCGAGTGATTAGTCCGGGAGGTAACGACAGATTTCGTTGCACAATTTTCACGAGCTTCATTTTTTTTGTCCGAGTTATCCGTGTTACATACGATAGAGTAGCACGAACGTCTTCCAATGCGCCCCCACGACGGGGGGTTACACGAGGGTTGGACTTACAGCAAAAAATGAAGCAAAAATGTATGACGGAATACGCGAAACTTATCGTAGGCATTAATTGAAACGTAAGAAGCTTAAGAAATGTCATGTTCCGCCTAAATTCCACGACACAACTCGTCTTCCACCCGCATAAGTGAGGGGAAAAAAATAATTAAAAAATGTATACCCTCAACGATAAAATTGAATACAACGCTTTTTTTTATAGTAACAAACGCAAACATAACAGTCCTGTATCTACGAGTACCTCGTAGCCAAAATATTTCAAACACGAAATAGCCGGTTTTGAACTTTACTCGAGATAGCCGGTTATTCTACGCAACCGTCGATATTCTCTAAGCTTCTTATGTTTCAATTAATGCGTACGATAAGTTTCGCGTATTCGGCAATACGTTTATTTCTTTAAATTTATTTTGCTGTAATTGTAACCCTGCCGCAACCCCCCGCCGTGAGGGTGATTTGACAGACGTCCGAATTAATATTATGTGTTACACATTTAACTTAAAAAAGATGAAGCTTGCGGAAATGACCCGCGAATCTTTGACGCTGCCTCCGGGACTAATCGAGTGATCGAGTGATCCAGTGGCCCAAAAATGGATGATCCGGTGACCCGAGTGATCTGAGTTTCGATTCGAGTGAGCCAGTTGAATCGAGTGATCCAGTGATCTAGTGATCGAGCAGCGTGGTGAGAGACTTTTAAAACCGGGAAAAATCAGGGAGATATGATCAATCAAATGGAGAAACGTACTTTTTTTTTTATAAAAATCGTTATCAATCTTTAGCTACGCTTCATAAATTCAGTTAAACCGACCATCGGAAATGGAATCGTTCAATTTCTAATTATTCGTCTCAAACGAAGCAATGCTACGTGTTTTTTAGATCCAAATTAATATATTCAAGGTGCACAACCTCTGGAGCTTTGAGGTCGTAAAAGCTGCTCAATAATACTCAAGTTTCGTGGGAAAATGTCGAGGAATTCGGAATTTTTTTACGGGAAAAGTGAGGGAAAAGTCGAGGAATTATACTTTAGTAAAATTGTCGCCACCCTGATAATGCGAATCGAACGATCGCGCTTTTTGCCTAGCGATTTCGTAAACGGTATAGGAAAAAGTAAAGAACTTTCGATGTGTTAAGTCTGTGGCTCTTCGATCAATTTTTTTTTTTTACCAACAACTGAGTTTTCAAACTTCAATTGACCGCGCTTGTTGCGCGTCGGCTTGACAGTTTTTGGTTCTGAGAGAAAGCGCGGCGTTTCCAAGCCGGCGGCCAATTCACGGGGATAAAAATCGCGGAGTGTGTAGTGATGGTCAAGAATCTTGGCGTAAGTATTTATAAAATATATCTGAAATATACAGAAACACTCGTTTAACCGATCGTATTATTTTCTGTTTCAGGGCAACAAAACCAATTTTTTAACAAATGCACTGACAATGGGAACTATAGAATGTTCAGTCGAAAAGGATATTCACTGTAATAATTTAAAGCACAAAGGGATGTCGATTCAAAAAAATTAGAATGTTTTTCATTCATCAATACAATTAATAATCGAAGCCACGAATATTAAAGCGCATATCATGTTGGACTCGATCCATTTTTTGTCAGTGTATGGACTTACGTGATTGTGCTAACCATACCATCGGTTGTTTCAGGTAATAAAACTTTTACTTGTTTCAGCTAATCAAATTATCTGTGTGTTTCAACTAATTAATATGTCTCTTTTTGTTAATTATATATTTTTTACCCATCTAAGCTAGGTATATTTTTGTCTTTATCGACATATGTCACTAATTACATTTTCCTCTGATCCAGGTGACTGAGTTCTATTCACTATGCTGAAAAATTAACGTTTCATTTTTTGGGTTAAAAAAAAAAAGTTTGTGTCAGCTCCGACGCACGACTGGAGTTTACTCCTTACGAACGATAATTATGATATATATCGAATAGAAAAAGAGGGTAAAGGAACGCATCTTCCAAAATGATAAGAGGAACAAACATATACACTGTAATTATTCACATTATTTATATTACTTCAATAAAAGCGTAGTACATAAAAATACACGTATCAATGCATAGAGAAAAATACAAGAAAACTTTAACATCAAAAAATTAAAAGTTGATGGTTAGGTTACTGTTTGTGTACGTTGTATCGATACCATAAATGCTACTATATGCATTTATTATACAGCATGCATACCCTGTACTCGGCAGCAGTATGCAGAACTTCGTAATACGCAGGCACACAACACATACGTACAAACATACGCACACATTCAACTCTCAGAGAGATTACGAAGCATCGCCCAAAGAGGAGGCCCCGCCGAGTATAGGATACGCTGTGTATTATATTCCATCTCATTCTTTTGCACGTCCAACATATATGCTTGTCTCTTTCTATAACGCCTCAAGTTTCCGTGTTATACTTTACTCCCCATAAAATTTCCGTACCGGGCCCTATAACTCAAATCGTTTCTCAAGGAGTAAACTCCAAAAAATCCCGTCAGGACGGTAAGAGACGGGCGAAAGAAACGAAAACCTGCCGATTTCGCGTGAAAGAATTTCAATTTCTTTCGGCTCGTGGCTATTCGGTGTCGTTCACGGTTCGGGATACCGTTGCAATGCAGCCAGGGATAGGCTGGAGGGCGTGGAATGGGGATCGAGGAGCGAGGGGAAGGCGAGTGCTATTTCAGCACAGCTTTCATTCATAACTCGGTTTTTAATAGCTTCTTCTCGCCGCTAGAGCAGAGCCCCTCTCGGACCCGGGTTTCCTCCTCCCCCCCCCCTCCCCCGCCTCCTCCTCCTCCTCCTCCTCATCCCTCGGGCGATGCGCCCCTTAAACCCGTGCACGCGTCATCATCTCCGGACTTTGAATATACCTAAGTATGTATCCAGATATTTGGTTTTTTTTTTTTTCATTTTTTCTTTCAACCTAATCGGCGCGAATATCGAGCGAGAGTGATTAAACGGCAGAGTTTTTTGCATCGGAGATGAGGTTTTACTTTCCGTTCCGACGACGTGGGCAGCACAGCCCGGAGGCGTTGCTCGATATGACGACCAGTTAGTGTAATCCTGTTATTCTAGTCGGCGGGGATTTCGCAATGCCCGGCAGACCGGAAGCCAGGTGGTGATAAATATTCCGCTGCAGCGCGGTATGTGTCAAACGAGATGTAAAATTACAAGGCCCAATGCCAGACTCCCGCCCCGCGATCTTCTTCTTCTCGCTCCGCAAGCTGCACTTCCGGCGGCGCGGCGTTTCCTCGACAAAGGGTTCGAAGACCGCGGGAATTCGAGCGTGCAAGCTCCGCGGCAACGTCTACGAGCTTCTGGACCGGGAACAGAGACGCGTTCGTCGTTTTATACCTCACGCCGAATCTGATCCATTCTGAGACTCCGGCCGGCTATTTCGGCTAATTAACCGAAAGGCTGCCGCCTCCGGGCGGCTGGAAATCCGTCGACCGGTATTCTGATTATTAAATTTTCATAATCGCTCAGCGGCCGTGCAAGCTCGTTTCCACGTTGTTAGACGGAGCGGAAAAAGTCACGGGGACACGTGTTCTTTCCGGTCGAATTATACAACCTGCACTCGATGACAAAGTGCCACTTTTGCTGTGGCTCGTTTTATTTATCGCCGTCTCGATCCTCGGCTTCTCCTATTCCCTGCGTCTTTTCATCTATACGTATTATACGTTGTAACGAAGGTACCTTCTCACCTTGTATATTGGAACAAGGGAATATTAGCCCTTTAAGATAAAAGCACGTTACTTTGTTGCGTTAGCTCTTTTATCGGAGAACCCACTTCATTTTCTAGTAAATCAAAGTTACAATATATGTATATTGTGCGCATTCCATGCGTTTTATACGCATCGACGAATATCTCTCACCTCGTGCGGCGAGCATCCACGGGCACAAATTAAACCATAAACGCGTGGGCGTTTAAGTCGACGTCGCCACGTCGGCGACAACGAGTCAATTACGCCACCGGATCTTTTTCTAATTGCGTCTCCAAACCACTTGACAACCTCAAAATTCTTCCACTCAATTTTATCATTCATCTTTTCTGTAACACCTCGTAACCGGCTGTCTCAAGCTTGTGAACCCGAATTATCGTTCTCGTTCCTCGAGCGTCGTTCCGAGTTCGTATATCGGTAATCACGTGGATCTTGATTTGAGAATTGCCCAACGTATCCTGTTTGTCGGAAGTTCTCATCGCACAGCTCAGTCTCGGAATAGAAAACTCGGAGGACGATCGATGGAACAAAAAACCGAATTAGAAAAACGAACGAATCATCGTCGTTCCAAGGTATCCGTGATTCGCGAGATGAGACCGCGGTGCGTGGATGAACCTTGTAGAAACACGAGGTGGGAATTTAGGGGGAGGGCCGGGAGAATATAAATAGACACGCGGATAATCACCGAGGATTTATGGTTAACCACGGATTATCAGGTTGTACAAGAGGGTATAACTCATAACCCCGCGGTACGTATAAGCATGCATGGTGGAGGAACGCGCTCATGGGGGCTTATTTCAATGGACAATACTCTCTGCCCGTTCCTCTTTGTACCTCAGTCGTGTTCGCGTTCAAGCTCGCACCGATGGGAATAGGTATCATGTCGATGCATGCACGCGGCCACTAAGAACCTACGTTATTATACCCGCTCGGGATATCTTGTACAATAATTCTCCGACACACGCGTAGGTACGTCCAACGATCGCTACATCATCGGTATATTATATACACCTCCGATTAATTCCCACGGTATTTAACCCCTGTCGAAGTCCATCGTGCAAACTGATTTTCATAGTGTAACTTGGACGGAGTGAAAATTCTTCGATATTTTACAAGGTCGGCAGAATGCTTGGTCAGAATTACGGGTGATGGAAGTTGGTTGGAACTTTGCAAGGTTTGTACGAATAATACTCGCACCAATTAATGCCAGCAAAAAATGTACAGACGATATCGATCGTCCAATGTCTGCAAAGTAATTGTTCGAAAATATTGATTTCCCTTGGTTGTCCAAGTCAAGTACCTAATGCATTGTCATCAGGGACAGGAACGGTCGCTTTATGTTAATTTCAAGTCCGTACGCAACGTTTATTGATGTATACTTCTGAGCATTCTATGTTCGAAAATGTCGGGTTCATTTCAGTATAAATACGTCAAAGAGAGTGATAAGAAGCGACAGCAGCTCATGCTGTCAACCCGGGACTGTTTTTACTTTCGATTTGAACTTCTCAATGGAATGAAAATCACGTCGATGACCAGGTTACTAGGATCGAAATAAATAAAAACACCGGGTAGGACGTGTTAAATTGGCGCCGTGGTTACTGTATACATATGTATATATACATATATATATATATATATATATATATATATATATATATATGCAGGCGTAATATAACCGAAGGATGTTTCTTCAAAAGAATATACCGACGATACGAACACGCACGTAGTTTGGGCATAGCTGACACAATGCTCGGATGCAGCCTAACGACCACAAATGCCCGCAATGTAATCTATGATTTACGGGGAGTCTTTTATTCCCGTTTCTCTTTTTCCCTCCTCCTTCTTTCTCCCTCCGTTCCTTTCAACTCCGACAATCGGATTATACCGCGCTTCCGTGAAAATTGACGGGGAAGTCGAAGGAGGCGGAGGAGGACGATAAGTAAGTAGACCTTCGAACGCCTCTCGATTTGAAACAATTAATTCGATCGAACTACGGAGCGAAGAATTAAAAGGAGGGAAAAAAAGGTTTTACAAAAGACGAAGTGGAAATTCCTCCCTTATCTCCCGTCTATATCTTATTCCAAAAGACTCGGATTCCGAGAGTCGGGAACGGGTGGGGGGTCCCGAAGGATGAAGTCCCGTCGAAGAAGCGGGAAGAGGCGGGGAGGGGGATGAGGGAATCAAAGCCGATTTTATCGAGCTCTATAAAGGAGGCGACAATAGAATATAGTCTTGGCTGAGTTCCCACGGTTCCCTGGACTCCCGGACGAGTCCTCCACCCCCCTTTTTCCCTCCACCCAGGAACCGGCGGAGGCTTCCCATTGTCATTTCACGTACGCGCTTACCATACGCACAATGCCCCAATATTCCTCAATATAAAACCGGGTCCCCGTCTTCGCGAGTGTTGATGCTCACCTACGTCTCCGTTCTCCGTGTTAAGCGCCCGTCTCTGGTCCACCCGATTGTTATGTACGACCCGCTCTCCATTATTCCCCGGGCCCTTGGACTCCGGATCAAGTTGCCCGATTTTCAGTATCAACGCGAAACCTTCACCAAACGCGATCCGCACGGTATTCACGATTATTTATTCTTCTCTATAGCATAAACCCAAACACGTGTACGCCTAATACCTACAAGCCTGATTTTTTGCTCTTTATTGTTAGACTCGTTGTCGGGTGGAAGGAAGAATGAAATTCGTAACAGGTAAAATTATGTACGTTAAAATTTCATTATACCGTTAAATCAAAAATCTTATCCGCTTCAAAAATGAATTTCCCGAGTGAAATGCTGCTTGAATTTGTATACGAAAAGGTTCTTATCTAAAATTGAGATCAAATGAATAATCAATAAACCGAAACGTGTGGTATATACTGCCAAGTTGTCTCGACGATTTTCAGTGAAAATAACGCGTAACTCATTATTTGTTTTACCGATTTGTCAAAACGGCCAGATCGATGATTGGCATTAAATTTACGAGTACCTAAATCATCGACGATTTTTTTCCAAATATTTCATAAAGTCGTTCGGGACTTCATCAGTCCGAATGAATATATTAAAACGAATCTTAAACGGGTGATCCCAAATCCCTGGTCTCTAATGCGTTCCGTGTGTATCTTTTTCTTCCCTACAATTCCGAGTGCTCTACTAAACCATACGTAAATAATAGGCGAGAGAGAGAGAGAGAGAGAGAGAGAGAGGAAGATAGGAGCGGGTGGGTCCCGCCTCCTGGGTATTAATTTTCACAGAAGCTCGAGGCGGCTGTGATTCGTGGTCCATGCGGTTCGGCTCGTTAATTGAGATCGGCCTAGGATATTTTCGGTGGCGCAATAATTCTCTCGTGGGCGGGTAGCGAGAGCCGAGAATCGCCGTGGTGCGAGACGGAGGTTTGGCCGTGATCGAGGAGGGCACGCGGAGGTTAGAGAGGACCTCGAGGAGATGACGAGGAGGAGGAGGAGGAGGAGGAGGAGGACAGGGCGCGAGGCTTGGGTGCCGTTGCACTTGGTGGAAGACGTAACTCAGGCAGAAGTTACCGCTATCTTTTTTAACCCGTCCGCCGGAGCGTTATATATATACGCCCAGAAGAAAATTACTTATTTTCAACGACACGTCTAGGTGCTTACTTCTCTGCGCGCAGCGGCTCGTCTTCAACGGTGGCCAATTAAATTCCTAGACAAACCTCGACCTGGCCTTTATCTACGGCCACCTCTCTCATCCTCCGTTCTCATTCTTCTCGTCCACCTACGAGTCTCTCTATCGACTACCCGAGAGGCTGTTTCTCGGAGGCAAAGCCCCAAACCAGATTACAAACTCGGGCTATAAGATCCTCGGCCCCGAATCCCTGACCAATAAATAAATTATTGACTTCTAGGGTCGCGCACGTCTCGAATCGAGCCCCTCCAGCGGCTCACGAACGTCGAGGTTTAACAAACCGCGATAAAAAAGAGAAACACCGCGTCGCTGAGTTTTTTCAACTTTATTGTACAGTCCGTGCGTCAGACTTTGCTAAAACACAAATACCCCCGAGGCTTTTCCCTTCAATATTGTATAATCGTCGATATTAACAGATTTTCCCATCTGCACTCTACGGTGAACCGACGAATAGAGTCCTCCGAAGGTAGTTAAAGTGCGCGCTTTACGGCCTTGGAAATGCGACAGATTCCGAATCGTCCAATTTGCAGAAGGATCGTCGATATTCATCGGTAACCAGATCTGACTCTTAACTTCCGTAGTATCGAAGCAGCGATCGCGTGTCGAACAACATTCACATACTTCTCACGGTCCCACAGATTTCTCTCTGTTATTCCCGGTGAAAATCACGCTGGAGAAAAGGTAAGGAATAAACGGGCAAAGCGAAGAGAAGACAGGTGTATTCCAAATCCGATTAGAAGCCTGTGAAGCTGTTTCTACGCATGACGTTTAAATCGGTTATTGGCTAATCGTAAGGGTCGACCGTGACCCCTGGAGGCTGTGTCAGGAAGCCGGATCGAGGAGCTACCGTACGGTCTTGACTGCCTCGAAAGATGCAAACTCATCCCGAGGTGAAATATTATTTATACGCCGGCTCATCTCGACGCCCGACTCTCATCGCGCCTCTGGGCCTGCACCGCATCACGCTCCGGCAGCTTTATTCTCAACGGCTGCTGGCTTCATGGTGCGGAGGCTCGACTGACTGACTACACAAACTCGCTTTGCTACTGTCCAGCACCAGTTACAGCCCCGCGCCCCTATCCCGACAATCCTCAGGCGGATCTCCATTCATTCCGCGTCTGCTACCGACTCACTCCACCTGATCCTCCTCCTCCTCCTTCGTCGAAACTTCTCTCCAGTCCCACATTGTGTCTATTGACGGTAACAAGCGTGTTATTTACTTGCAAAGGATTGCAGAGTATTCGCACTGGATGCACGGAATCCAACGAGTGGACGACCTCCGTCGTATTCAATTTGGAAACCATAAGCGTCACGGGTGCCGGATGAAGAAGAGTCCTGGAACACTGCTCGAGTCACGGCGTGGTAACCGTTACTTAATATTAAAAAATGTCGTTCTCAGAGATGACGGAGCTTCCGATTTTCGAAATCTTACCACCGTTTCCAGTCCAACCTTTGGACCGATCGTTCGGGAGTTGATTCGAGGTGCAGCATGTAGGCGCAATAAGGAGGATCACCGGGTAGACCGGAGGATCGGGACAGTGCTCGGTAAGTGCGAACGTGTGTCTCGTTCGTATAGGTGTGCGTGCGCCAGTCGAGTGCCTCGGACGCGTGCATGTACGAACCGGGGCACCTCTATCCCGGAGCTGTCCGAGTCCGGTGTTTCGCGAACAAATGGGAGAGCATCGCTACCCGTTCCACCGGTCCCCATTCCTGAGACGCGGTCCCGTTTCAGACCCCGCTGCAGAGCTCCCTGCGGAGTCCATGCATTGTCTCGATCTCTCTCCTCTTCTCTTCCGTCCTTCTCGTTCGGGTTCACCCGAGGTTACAACTATTCTCGTTCGGTAGTTAGGGAATACAGATTCCGCAGAAACCGTTGTCGGTTTCCTTCTGTTCGCCGTCGAAACGTGATCGAACACCGACGTGCAAACGGTCCCATCGTTTTTCGAACGGGTCGCAGATGCGAATGGTTCGAAAAGGGATGACCAGAAATCGCCGAGAGAGATCGCTGCTCGAGAAGATCAAGCGGCAGTTGTTCGCGTAATTACCTTAGGTACCGGCAACTTTCCGTTTCTCCTGCACCAACGTCATCTTTGGCGCAGAGGCCGTCAGCCTCTCTCTCTCTCTCTCTCCGTCTTGCGAAACCATACGTGGGCAAGCGCGTCGAGCCTCAGGTGCCCTTTTATTGTTAACAATGATCGAGGGCTCGGGTCACCTTCCGCCTGTCCCTCGTCGGCACCCCTCTACGTATACCTTTTGGCCTCTTTACTACATGAATTTACCATTATGGCGTGGGACGTCTGAGACGGCGGACTTATATTCTAAGGATTCACCGACGCATTGTCTTTTCCCGCTTTATTCCGGACCATTCCCCATTTTTCTCCACCATCCCTCCCTACCACCGCCCCTCATATCCTTTTATCCGGACAATGGATGGTCCTGCTATATCTCGAGTCGTCCTCCCGTCGGCGTCGAGGAGAAGGAGGATCGCTGCGGTGAGCCGCACAGGTGATCGGCTACCTCGTCGCGTTTATCGTACACACGTAGAACTCGCGAAGAAGCCCACGGGCTCCGATCGTCCCGGTATGGAGGGGGATAAATTGTTATCCCGCCGGTTATACACGTCGGTTGGTACTCCGTACACCTGGCCACACTCGGTCCATCCGCTTCGTCGATTAACCTTCTTCGCTCGAGAGGTCTTCTCCGTGCCGTCCGATTCCCTCCATGCGAGAACGCGATGAAAAAGGAAGGGATTAAAAAGGAAAAAATCACCGGGATTCGACGTCACTCGGACATCCTGGTCCTTCGGGACACGGTGAGCAGGTTGCAGGGAGCCGTGCATGGTATCATCGACGAAGGTCGCTCTCCGCAGGATTGAAACACTATCCCGGCTACATCTCAGCCGGTTCGCGGCTGGTCAACACGGCCGGCACCTCTCCGCGATCCCTCGACCGGACCTGAGGGAGCGACGGGAAGAGGGGGGAGAGGGAGAGGGGCACCGGCCTTAGTCACGCCGGATCAGAATCGCATATTATCGGCCGGAGAGAACCGACGCTAAGGCAGGTGTATTGTGCAGCCCGGGCAATTCTTATCTCCCCGTGTATCGTCATTTCCACTCCTCGATCCACCGCGACGGACGCCATTTCTGCATCCACGCGCTTCGTTAACGCTCCGACTCGCCCACCGAACACCTTTGGATCCTGTATTTACAACGCGGAATCGCATCCCGAGCCTTCTTATCCGCTGTACTCCATATATACTCGTTGAACACTTCCAGCTCCTTTTATACACATTTTATGCCGTCCGTACGAGATTTTCTCGTCTGAAATTAAACCTGAAAGTGATTTTTTTCTTCAAGTCGACGTAGTTACGATACAAGTGTTTCGATCACGTTTTCCCCGTCCGTCGGACTCTCGAACAACATTTTTGTCGTCCGATCTTACAACGGTAATTACAATTATACAAAGCTCGGAAGATTAACGGCTGCTCCGCGTATCCTTGATTTTTTGGTCAAGGTGCGAGGCCTCCGCTGCAGTGGGTAGATATACCAGTTTTCTAGTCTCGCTGGTGGACAAAGACCGAGTCAAAGACACGCCGGAGTGGAAGAATAGAAGCCGGAGGCAGGTGCGCGTGTATCTTGATACAAATTGTCCGTATTCCCCCGGCGAGATCTTTCCTCAATCTTGGTTACAGGCGTACTTTATACGCGGGTACGCAAGCCGTAAGGCATAGGTGGAACACGGTGATAAGGTCGTAAATTCCGAGGTATCATGTGAAACCGACTCGGTTCCATAGTTACGCGTATTTTTCATTCTCCGTTGACGAAGGCGAGTGCTCCGACAGTCGAGGACGAGTTACTATACGCATCGGTTGTTTAAATATTCTCAGCTAGTCACGGCGTTTGATTACTCCGACACACGTTACAGGCGCAGGTACTTGCGGGTGCCGATTAATTAAGGGTGCCTGAGTTATGCGGGGGACCTCGGTGGTATACTTTTAGCGAGATTTAGCATAACACGGAGTTAATTAGCCCCCCTGGAATCTAAGGCATCCCGGGATGCCGGAGGCTCTACGCCGGGCTCTCCCGGTTTCCGACTCTCTCTATCCCAGGAGAGACAAAGAGAGGGAGAGGGCGGTCATGCGCCGGCTACATCTCCTTGGCGCCAGGTTGGTCGTTTAGCAACCCGGCCACCACCGCACCCTGGTCGTGGTAGTGAATTCACACACCGGTGACTCGCAGCGCGGCCGCGACGCGAGGGGGAAAAGGAGAGCGGACATGCGACCCGGGGACAAAACTCCTCTCCGTGCACGCCGGCGTCCTGCACCTATAATTGTTCGCCGTCACCGGCGGTCCTCGGTATTCACGATTTAAACCAATTCCCTCCTCGTCCACTTCTTTTTCTTCTTTTTCTTCTTTTCTTCTTTTCTTCTTTTCTCCACCTCGGTGAGATCGGGGCACGACTCGTGTGTGGGTAATCCTCTCGCCGCTGCGTGTCGCTTGTTAAACGTCACGCGCGTCCTGAAGGATATTTAAAGACTTAGGCTTTGTGCGACACCTGGAGAAAAATAACACCCCGACCTGTCCTCGCGGGGCGATGGAATATCTGTTTTTCATTTTATTCTCCTACTTTCGTATCCACGCATGTGTGGGTGTAACGTATGTGGAAACTTCCACGTGCAGGGATCGCAGTTGCGATATACCGAGCATAAGAAATCCTTCACCCTCGATATCTCCTGGCATACCTAATTCACGACGATATCTTTAATTACGTACAACACCTTACTGCGAAACAGCGTTCAAAGAAAGTCAAGTTTTTTTTTTAAATCGAACAAAATTCCCCCAGACTACTACTTTCATTTTGAACCCCTTTATAACTTCAATCCCCGATATATTTGTCGATAAAATCGGTGACATCACGCAGACAGAGAATATTACAGGAACTTGTTACCGTCCACACAACGCTGCGTGACGAATGTTCAACTATTACGGTGTGGCTCGTTTTTATACCTAATTTGCGCAAAAGTTTGTCGTCATGACACACGCGATAACGTAAACGAAATAGTCTTTCACCTCGCTCTCTTCTCTCTGGGTCCGTGTTTGCAGCACGAACGCTTCAACAACGGGGGAACTGAAAGCATGGGAGCAATCTATATTCCATCGCGTATACAAAGGTGACGCACGTCACTCGTTTATTGTGCAAATATAATTATTCACCGTACACGGTTTGGAAAAGAGATGGAAAACCGCAGGGCGGTGAATTACATTGTCAGTGCGGTATATGCAATAACCGTTTCGCCGATTAACCGTGCGTGCGTATTTGTGCGGGTATTGTTTGCGGAAAGACAATCGTCTGTGAATCCCTCAGGAGCGAGGTGGAGAGATCCTGAAAATGGCCCAACTGCCGCCTCGATCCCCGGGGACGAAAACGCTGTGAAACCAGTACGTGCAAGGAGACAGCCAGGATCGCAGCGCTCCGTTACTTACGTAATTGCAGCTGTGCTGCAGCCTCTGTGCAACCTATTATTAGGTAAATACATATGCATACTGTACCGAATGAATATATTTACTCGGTATTGTTGTTTTTCCTCATGTCTCTCTCTCTCTTTCTCGATTGTCGTGCAAGATTTCCTCCTGTTATTTTCTCTCTCTACTTTATCGCCTGCCGCACTCAATCGTATCTTTGTCTCTTTCTCGTTCTCGTTTCGTCAAACAATTAGTGTCTCGATCAAATCTTTATGCGTATATATCCGCCATCGGTATACGTGTAATGCTGCAGAAATCGGGGAGTTATCCTACTTTCACAAAACATTTGCGCCGAGTTTACTTCTTCTACTTTGATCGTAATCACGATAATCTCAGCTTGTGTCTACAGCGTTGATATAAATTCAACCGGTTCGCCGGGAGAAAGGAGGATCACACATTTTTTATTAATCCGTCTCTCGGATCATCGCCCGTTCATCACTAGACGAATGGTGCCGTAAAGATAATACATATCCGACAATTCTTTTAACGTTTATTATTATCTTCTTTATACCCGTTGGCGCCGTGCACGACGCTTTTCAAGTTGGGCACCCACCTTTTTACCCGTTCAATCAGCTAATTGGCTTGATTGGTTACTATACGAACTGCTCGAGAGGAGCGGTCGCGCAATGCTAGAAATATTATAATATACCGTACACAGAGCGCGTATCGCGCTGAAATTGCTTGCATAATTAAACGGTTCGCTGATTCCGCGTGTGTGCACTTTGCGTATTATATATAACACACGTGTATATAAATATGTATAACAGATTGATAACGGGCATTTGACAGCAACGCCTTTGCAACGGTCAAACTTATTTTCCGTCCTTTTTTTTCCTCGTGTCTGTCGATTAATTTTTCCCTTTTCTTTGAGTTTCCTTTTTTACTTCTCGTTTTTTCTACCTCTCCTATCGTTGCAGAGCTCAATATATCGTACACGTTACGTACATTATAATACAGTTATACCCATGTTTCGCTGCATTTGCAAACCAGGTAATAACTGCACCCCTGCAATTGCATGCATGCACGTACGTGCGCCATTCTCTTTGATAAAAGTATGATAAAATACGCATTTGTTACGAACCGCGGCCAGATCGAGTTACATATCCAGTCTCTCGCTTCGCAGGTGCGGGTATAAAAATTTTCGACTCAATATCGAATTAATTGACGCTTTTTAATTCGTTCGTAGAATTGAATTCGATGAGGGAGGCGGCGGGACGATTAAAAGTTAAACGCGAAGTAAAATTTTGAAGATGAAGGTAAAAAGAAAAAAAAGGAACAAAAAAAAAAAAAAAAAGAAACCAAAAACAAACGAACACGGAAAACATTGAGAAAAATAACGCCGGCACGTCACGATTTACAAGCCGCGTACTTTCACTTCGCGCAAGCGTTTGTTGTAATAATAATTCCCGCAGGATCAGAAGTGCGGACTGTCCGACGCGTATAAGGCAAGACGCGGTGTACAAATGTCTCAGTTTTACGATAAGCGAGGCAGTACGCGTTATTACACGCACTCCTCATATCCGGCACGCGATCTGACAAGGATCAGCTGAGGGTACCTCGGCTCCTTAATAGTCCTGGACGGCAGGCGAGAGCGCTCGACTCGCGCATTGTGACACCCATGGAGTACGGTAGGGTCCGCGTAAAATGAAACGGAGAAAGACCGTGTCGTCATTGTAAACCGGGAATTACACGCCCGGTGATGCAGTTTATTCTAATGCCGCGAGATGGGATTTTTTTTTACACCGCCCCGCGCGCATAACGAGATGCCGAGTTATTACCACCGATAAGACTCTCGAATGCTCCGTGCGTTGCAGAGTCGTACCTACGTGTATCCCTGTTACTCCGTGCTGCAATCCTGATTATAAATCGCCGGCTTACAATACCTAATCCCGACTCATTCGTGACTCGGAGGTATTATTATTACCCCGTCCTTTTACCTTCGTACCTACATATGTACGTGTGTATACCACCTCGCGTTACCCTGGTTTAGAAGGATTCCGCCCACGCGTCGATCGATCCACCAACCGTGCACCGTTCGATAAAGGTTTCCCGCACAGCTCCAAGCATGATAATACGGTATGTCCGCTCTGCAATGCACTTTGATAAATCATAACTCTCCAGCGACTAAACTGATCTTTATTATCCACGACACACGCTACCTGCCTGTCTCTTATCTCTTAATCAGTGCTACGTTTGCGCCTTTTCAATCGCCGCATTCAATTAATAACGTAATTATAGTCATGACAATCGCTTACGCGCAATACTCAATTTTTCCGGACCATATACGGACGTTCGTTTCTTTTCTTAAATTCTATCCGATAGAATGGATTTTCTTTTTACGCACCTTTGAAGGAAAATTGCCCGATTAATGTAATAATACAGCTATGTCGTAAAGTTACAAATTGCATTTCAGTTCTCTTCGCCGTCGTTATACCTACCTGTTACAAGATTATTATAATTATTTATTTTACGTTTCTTGTTCCCACCAGGTTCGTTATAAATTATACATACACGTGCGTACGTGTGTATCCTATACGTGGAATCGGTTCTACGAGGCGTGGGTGTTGGCCCGTGTGTAACGGCTAGTTGACGAAATATGTCATAAATCAATTCGAGTGGCTGCCAGGAGGGGGGCGGGTGAGAAAGTTTTCGGAATACAAGAGAGATGCGGAGGGAAAAATAAAAAGAGGCGAGATGTTTTTTACACACGTACGATGTACGTATGCCTATACATATATGTCGTAAACGCGTGAGGAACAAGAAAGGAAAAGGGGATAAAGAAAAGGAAATAAATGGCAAACTGGACCAGTCGCGTTGCTGCGTGCTGCCGCGGATCTACGCCGCTATATACGCGGCTCTCTACACGTTGCGTATATAATACAGAGGCGGTGATCGGCAGCGATCGGTGAACGTTCTCGTTCTTTACACTTATATACTTGAGGATTGAATGCCGAAGCGACGTCGAACGGGAGTCAAGTGCCTTCAATCGTTAATCATTGCCTGTTCGCGAAAAAGAAACTTTACTTCTCAAGAGAACACCGCGCTCGCAACTCGTATATATATGCACGTCTGTACACACATACACGCACACGCGTGCCTATAAACGTTGGTACCTATATATATAGTACATATACGTATGTAGTTCGGCAGGCTGGTACCTTCGCGATCAGTTGTATTTGCGTACAGGGCGGTTCAAAGTCGGATCCTGAGAGCGTTTCAGACTTTATGAAAAAAATCGCCCAGAATTACAAGGTGCCTGTGTTGTACGGCAATTGACGGCCATGACACAAGGTAATTTCATCTTTCTTTACCCCGACAGGAATATGAGAATTTAGGTGTGTCTCGTATTCTCGTTGTGAGAAACGACGATTCTTGTCTTCGACGTATTTTTCCTGTTCCTCCCCCCCCCCCCACCCCCCCCCCCCCACCCCGCCCCGACCCTCTCTCTCCTTGTCACTCTCTTTTGAAGCCAATTAACGCTCAGCGTGAGGCGTCGGTTGCATCCTACTCGTGTAGGTACGCATCGTACCTGAGAAAAATCTCGCACGCGATATCGCATCAAATTAGTGTTAAGTGTTGCATCATTCGAAAACATCGTGAACGGATCGGTGGGCATCGTCGTGGCGCTCGACTCCCTCGCACTGCATTTTTACTCCAACGGGTTGGACAAACGTATTTAATACGATATATTTCGATTTACATGACAGAGGGAGAATTTTCTTTCCCGCATTGCAGTGAGCAAAGAGAATCGATCAAACGACGACGCGGCGCGTCTCCGGGTGAAATTTTTTCCCGTCACGGACTCTCGAGTTTCGGTGAAACTGTACGGCCACAGTCACTTCTGACGTGCCTCAATCACTGGACCACCCTGCCTTGTTATTTGTACATATCGTGCAGGGTCGTATCGTCGGCGTGACGCGAGTACTCGGAACTTGACGGACATATAGCTGTGTGTACGGTGTGTGCGAGAGGAGAGTCGGAGCCGACGAGGTGGAGTTGGGATATGAAGAGAGAGAGAGAGAGAGAGAGAGCTGGGCGAGGGACCAACACGTAACCAATTGTGTTGTATCGAGGCATTGTCGATTCCTCTCGCGGCGTACGTACCTTATGCATGTATGGACCGCCTCTGATCGTTGGGAGCTAATAAATCTTCCACGGTTTCTCCTACGAGAAGCCATTACCAAACCCGCGTGTTTCGGGGGAGCGAACTAATGCTCGCTTGCTCGCTCTCGGGAATTCTAGCCAGCGGAGAATACAACGGCGCCACTCTCCGCGAGAAAGCGGAAAGGGACATTCACGGGTTCGACAATTTAATGATCCCGTCCTCCTGCGGGATCCCGAGGCAGCCGGCTCGGCTGGACCTCTGGTGTTAAACCGATACCTATACCATTTGTTCCTCAATTATGCCCTCTGATTTATTGATTCCTGACTCCCTATTTTTTAACTCGCCTACCCCCGCCTCTCATGCCCCCCTTTATACATCGATATCGGTGAAACCTGTTTCATATACTGTTCGGCCGCGCTAGAGCAGCTGAATAATTACCCGTATGCAAGAATGTACTGTCGGATAAATTTTTACTACTTCTTCTTTTTCTTTTCGTCAGCAGGATCAGATCGGATTATCGGAATTGGAATACGCTACATTTTTTGTATTCCGATATTATGTACCGTGTGTGTTACTATCTTTCACAGTTCGTAGACCAATTGAGGAAATTCATATGTAATAGCATATAAGAGTATGAATTGCGTTGAAGTTTACGGACCAGATTGAGCAACGAATCGATCAAAAATTGAGTCAGGTACGATTCGTTATTCACGATCACTTGTCGATCTACATCACGCAAGTCTCTTAATATCGTGCCTTAGGTTCTATCGGTGAACTCATTTTCACCCACTTGCTGATATAATTGATGATCAGGCCTCCCACCGGCCTTATAAAGTCACGATATCGTCTCATTCATCTCAGCTTAACGATCGCGCGGTTCGATCGTCAGAGTTGAATTTCGAACGACAGGTTCAATCCTGTCGGTAGTTTACTTTTGCCAACGAGTTCAACGAGTCCTTTTTTCCCGAACCGTTTATAACGCCCTTTTTGAAAAACGAATTCAGAGCAAAGATCGACCGCTGCCGCTCGTCTTCGAAATTCGTAAGATCCTCTGAAAAAAAAAAGTTACAGTAAAGCTCGAGGGGAAGAATCCGGGTCTCATCAGCGCGGTCCAAGCGGGGCGTATAATCCAAGCGTCGAAAGAGCTTTGAACTGACTATAATGCGGCCACGGAGGTTTGGTTAATTACGAGTAAAACCTACGAGGAGGAGTAGGAGGAGGGGGAGGAGGGCAAGACTCGCTGCGAGTGGAGCGGCGAGGACAAGAGAGCCGGGGAGATGACCAAATGAGATGCTCTTTGAGACACCGAGAGGTTCCAATAAAGCCGGACCAATTACTAACGGGCGTCCTTCCCCCTTTAGTATCGATTTGCATTCAAATAGACGTTATACTCTCCTCGAAGTAGATCCTAATGGATTATCAGCGAGAGTCATCGCGAGGAGTTTCAAAGCTCGGCCGGCGTCCTTCTCCTCCTCGTCCGCGGAACTCCTTTCCTCTCTGATATATCCTCGCTCACCGTTGGTTCCGTTTCCATTTCAATTTCCATTTCCTAATGAATTCTGCCCACTTTCTGCCCCTTTAATTCCCCGAGCCTGTAAGCTCGAGGTGACCCCTCCTCGATCCTTTTGTCTTCGGACGTGTCTCCGATTCTCCTCCGCGTCTCGTTAGCGGGTTTCTGTCCTCCGCGAGTGTTACACTCGCCTGCCTAGCGGAGCGAGTAACCAGTTGGAATCAGTTTCGAATAATTGCGGAGCTTTCGCCTTCCCGTATAGGTATAAATGCCCGATGCGATGCTCTCTTCACGCTAGGGCCGAGACCCACGTGTCCGGTATCTCGGTGCTAATTAGCTTCGAGGTGGGATAAAGAGTGGTCGAGTCGAAAACACTAAAGGACGAGAGGGTGAAGAGCCTCCGCGTTCCTGCGGGCAAATATTCGCGACGGCTCCGAGCCCTGGCTGCGCGGCTCTCTCCCTTTTTTTTTTTACTCTCTTCCCTTACTCTCGCATTTCCCTTCATTTTTTTTATACGGAAAAATCATTCCCGTCCAGCCGGACACACTTCGTGCACAAATTAAAACGTAAAAAGATCCGCGCCGGCAGTTCGGTCTCTCTGTGCCTCCTCTCCATGCTGCCTGACTGAAAGAGCCGCTTTTCGTTCGTCGCGGAGGGTTGGAAAGGGGGTGAAACCTGCTGCTGCTGCTGCTGCTGCTGTTGATGCCACGTATTCGGGGGCGCCAGTAGGCCATCTTTCATCTAATTACCGACACAAAATGCTGCAAGAATTTTCCCATCGTCGCCGGTGCGTCTGTATTCATATTTTCTTCTCTTTTTTTTCCCGATTTTCAACATATACGTGCATCTCATATATTCCGCGTACGCGAGTGGCGAGTCGTTTTTTCTATAACTCTGTGTTTGTTTCCTTTTTCGTTTATTTCATCTTCCTCTCTTTTTTTTCCTCTCCGCCCCCCCCCCCTCCCCCCCCCGCCGCGTTCGGCTTTGGTTTAATCTTTTTCCGCCTTCAATTCATGCTTGTTTTTTGCCAACGTCAGTGGAGGCACGGCACCCGCCTACTTCTTTCGTCTTCTTCCTTTTTCTCCTCTGCGAAGTAGAAAATTTTCAATTCCATTCATGCAAATTATTGTAGCGCACCGACTCTCGACATGTGCAACTTGTATTAATGACGCAGTAAAGGAGCAGACGGGCGGAGAGCTGCCCATTAGCGGATGAAAGCGGAGGGCCCTCGGCGCATAGCCCGATAATAGCCCGACTTATACTAGCGAGGCTGTGTAGTTTAGCCCCGCGTTACGACGCTCCGCCGTCCTGGCCGCTTGCCCGCCGCCCCCGTCCCACCCCCGACCACCCCCAAAGGCCAAAGGATCGTGCACGCATTCCTCGATTATTCACGTGTTATTACTTATCCATCCGCCTATCGAATCCCGCTAGGCTCGCGGAGTTTCCACCCCCCCCCCTCCCCCTCTATCCGCCAAATATTGAAAAAAAAAATATGCATTTCGCGCATCGATTTCCTCTATCGGACCTTAAGGAGGTTTACATTCTTTGCCAAAAATCGATGAGTTGGATATTTATCAACTCGTTATATTCGCAAGCTACGAAGTGGATCCGTGCAAAGATACGAAAATAGAAAATACTGGAATTATAAACGAAGCAGCCGTGGAATATTGATGGTACGTTTTGAATCGCTTCGAAATTGTTAAACATTTACTAGATTCGTTCGGCTTCGTTTTACGATGGGTCATTTTATTAGTATCTTCGTATGATTCATCGAGTTAGATTTTTTTTTTTATATCGTCCGTTAAATATTGTCATTTGTCGATCACGATCAATATCGGTGCTGCGTTGTACTATTGAATGGAATTTAAAAATTCCAACGTAATGACGAAAAATTGTTTCAGCTAATGATTAGGAAGTATGGTCTTCGGAATAAAACGAGGCATCGAACAAGAGTGAAATCGAACAAATCTACGAGATATTCAACAACTTGAAAACGAATTCCAAATATTGATCTTCGACATTTGAGTTTTTACATTTCTAAAAAGATCCAACTCGTTGTTACGCTTACGAATAAAACAATTTATCAATCACTCGATATACGACTATCTTGCGATAAAGGTGAATAAAAAGTATCAATTTTGGGTCAAACAATCGCCTACAATTAAGTCTTGAGGACTGCCATAATATTTGAGGTACATGTTCTCACTGTTCTTTCATCTCACGTATCTATCGCGTATATGGCGTGAAAGGCTTTCGGGGAATTTAATTTCCCCCCTCCCCCCTCCCGCCCAAGGAGCAGGGGGGCGGCACTGACCCGACTCAATTCCAACCTTGGCTAAAGGGCTAACGCCGTTGCAACGTCGAGGGCGAGGGTTCGCCGTCAACCTGGAAGGGTATCTGTCGCGTGTGCGACGAGTGAGACGTGTGTGTGCATTAGGAATACCGCACGCACACACACGTTTAGGAAATGTTTTTGCAATTAATTTATTTATTCACACGACTATACACGTGTATAAATTATATTTAGTTACATATTTAATTTTAATTATTTTTTTTTGTTTTTTTCTTCCATCTACGTCTCCATTTTTCTTTTTCTTTCTTTTTCCTTCCGCAGCCCTTATACGCGATGTGACGGAGACGAGCTGTTTTGCTTATATAAGGTGAAATTAACGCGCGCGTTTCGCTGCTCTTCACGTTATCCCTCATTACGTAAAGGCCGTTGCTAGAACGTCGCCTCGCGTTTAAATCATCCGCTTGTGCACTCGTTTGCGCACGTGTGCGTGTGTCTCTCTCTCTCTCTCCGTGTGAGTGAATTATCTGTGGTCGGATGTGTTGCTATCCTATCCGGCGCTCATGTAGCCATCCGTCCGTCTGCTTGTCTCTCTTCCTGTCAAGCTTGTCCGTCGTCGTCGTACGTTGAAGGCTACTCAGTCGCTTTTCTTTTTCATCACGGTTTGTAAATAAAAGTTTCCACGCTTTTTCCACGTTTACAACGTTATTTAACTTGTCTCTTTTACATCCAGGAAATTAGAAATTTTATCCATTCCCTTGTACATCTCGTCGTATTTTTTTTCATCCATTTATCTTGCCTTCGCATACTTTTGCCGATCTTTATAATTACGTCGATCCAAATATTGGGCACTACTGTGAGAAGTATTTTCACGATTAGAATCTTCCATAAATTAAACAAGTATTTCTTAAGTAATTTTTCAACTCTCACTGCTCGACAACACTTTTAAACTTAACGTCAGTTTCACGGACAGTTATCGCTCTTGAATCGGTATTTCTTGGACAATATTTCATTTACAAAGAATAAGAAGAAAAAAAAAAAAAAAAGTCTACTTCGTACAAATGATCATTTTTCCTTCTTTCTTCTCATTGAAAAATTAAAGATGCGTGTTAAATTCTCAATCACGTTCTTCAAAGGAACCATAACAAGTTTACATTTTCGCCCGTCGTAATTTCAGCGTGTTCAGCGTATTTGTTTCGCGAGAGTCACATATCTCGTAAATCGAATCCTATCGCCGACTTCGGTCCATCGACGAAGTTCTACTCGAATGTAATTCGAAAGGCGGTCCCGGGTCACCGGGGCACTTTGCTAGTTTGAAAATGTATTTATCAATCGGCGAGCTTTCCCTCTCATTCCGTGACACTCCCCCATCCGTGCTTTACACATCGAGCCGTAATCGAAGCGTCGTCGTCGCGACGCCTGCGTATCGATGAAGAGGATGAAGATGTGCATCGCCCGCTCGAGGATACGGACTTCGGGAAAGGCGAGCTAGCCGAGTTTCGTCTCCTGCCCTGCATCCTCCTTCCCCCCCCCCCCCCCCCCCCCCGAGATATAACATAATACATCACGCGCGGCCAGACAATACACGGAGATTACCCGACAATGGACGATGATTTACTCGGGCTCTCATTACCCTGCTTTGTCGCCGCTCAGGTCGCCCGGCCAGGCGCCGTTGTCATTAGAAAAGCAACGGAAACCTCCCGTTCCCTCAGCCCTCGCCCCTCGCCATCCAACTCCGGACTACGTCTACACTCTTATATTATCCGAATCCCAATCAGAATCAGCGAGAGTTGCAGCGACAGTCGAGTCCCCGAGGCGCCGCGACGCCCGGCCGAGGGGCGTCGGACAAATTAGAAAGAATCTCGACTTCTACCCTCTGTGTATGAGAGAACGTTCTTGATCAACCCTGCGGTCCGGAGATCGGCGCCCGGGCTGCGGCCACGGATTTTTATCTCTCTTGACAGCCTGTTAACACCCGTGAACCCAACGCATTTCTCCGCCACGCCCTGGAATACATTTGTATTAATTACTACGGACGGCCGCCGTCACCGAGATATAAACACTTTTCACTTTCCACTTCTCGTTTGTAACTCGCTATGCTACATTTCTTGCCTCCTCGTGTATCCGGCTTTATAGGCTCGGCCCGTTGCGCCGAACGGAAACGGGGAAAAATCGCTAAAATCTCGGTGTTTTGTCGGATCTTGTCGGTACTGCGAAAAATTTCAACGTCTTTCAAAGTGTTTTGGATGGTCGAATTTTAATATCATTCTGTTCAATTATAACCTATGCTAATTCTGTCGAAGGTATAATCGAGACAAGTTACTTTATTTAGAAATTTTGAAAAATGCGAACCGTTTTGACCAATTGGAAAGTTTTTTACTCCCAAGATTCAGCAGTTCGAAAATTTCGTAACCTTATTACATTTTTATACTGTCCGGAGATCTGAATATTCGACATTTCGAACATTTGAAAGTTTGACCATTTGGAATTCTGACCGTTAATCATTTAACTGCCAAGGTGATTCTTGATAGGACGTATTTGGACTCAAAAATATTATCACACAGTGTTGACACAACAGCAAAAATTCATGTCGAAGTAAGAAGATGTAAGTTTGTTCTATGACGCCGTTTGAGAAAATGATAAAAAATTCGTCAAGTTCGAGGATTTGAAACTGTACGAATGCACGGATGATATAACTTTTCATGATCACGATTGGACTACTTGACCTAAAAAATACTTAAAACACATGCTTTTAAAAGTAAATATTTACTTGACACAACAAAAACAGTGAATTACTTTATGACGCCGTTTTGCGACTTTTGACAGCCAAGTGGTTATGAGATTTGCTCATTTGGAAATTCAATTATTTGGAACATCGAATCCCCGGAGATAGTACATCACTTATAAATCAGACCATCCGGAAAGAGTTTTGACTCTTTGTTTAAACAACCCCGTGAGTTTTGACCTCACGAAAATTGGAGCTTCAACGACGCGACGTATCGACGTGTGGGACCTACGACCTTTGCCATAATGGTGAATCCGCGTTTTTTATAACGACTCGGATTTTGACTCGCGAGGTCTCCGCTTCTCCGCCTCCTTCTTCGCAGCCTCCCGACTAGGTACGTACATCCGAGTACCGCAACCCCGGCGTTGACCTTTACCGGTCAGTACATCAGCGCTGACCTCTGGTGCGAGAACGTGTTGAACAAGTTATGCTACGCCGACGTCGAATAACGCATCTGGCAACATCTACCTACGCGGTTGCTATCTCGACTCCGGAGGTTACCCGCAGCTTCTCGTCCCGCTCTTCGTAGTCCAGCTGCGGAAACGCGTCCCGGCTTAAGGCTTAAGACTGCAGTTCGGAAATTGCCTACTTCCAACGTAAATCGTACCTACCTATGTCGAATTACCTCAAACGCATCGACGCCACTTTTCCAGTCTTACGTATCCAACGCAGCGAGGATCGTCGCTTCTCTTATCCTTTTCTTCACCTCACCGATGGGAATCCCAACAACAAGAAGACGTGGATATCCTCGTGCACGAAGTCGGGATTCTTTTTTTCCTCTCATCTTTTTGCTTCCGCGATTGCAAATCTGCATAACGGGCTGCTGAATGAAGCAGTTGCTTGACCATTTGAAAAAAAAACAAAAAAAAAAAAACAACCTTTCTACCACCTTCTCTTGCTCGTCGTAACGGCAATCTGAGGTCTCTTTTTCGACTCCGTCGCTTGTCGCACACCAAAGGAAATTACCTACCGGTAATTGCTGTTTCTATTTTTAACTTACCGACTTTTTTTCAGAATGTCTGGACTGTTATACCAGAGCACAATTTCCGGATATGTAAAGGCGAAAACTATTTAACTAACTGTTCCAAGATTCTGGAATGCAAATCATTTTCTTCACGCTCTTCGGAGAAGCTTCGAGTGTTGAGCTCATAATTCCAGTTTTCCAGCTCGGATCAAAGACTCCGACCACAAGCGTTTACGGTAATAGACGAATAAATTTTTCCAAACTCCCCGAGGCCAAGAATAGCAACTTGGTTATATATCAAAACGTAAATAGACCTGAGCGATGTTTTCGCGAGAAAAATGTCAGTTGATGATAACGAAGCTGAGATACGGGGTCGTGATGATACCGGTAATAATTTGATACAGCCAAGAGACGCCGGTTTGACGCGGCAAAAAATTTTGTTTATCCCCAATTTTCAACGAGGGCTTTCAATAAATTCCGGGTGAAATTATTTCTCCCCGCATGGGTTTTTCCGTCACCTTATAATCGTATACCTTACGATGTTTTGTTATTTTTTTCCCTAAAATTTATCGCACATTCATAATGTAATACCAGCGAGTTGAAAGGAGCCGAAAAACCCCGGTGAACTCTTCGTCGCGCAATATCCTGCGTGATATTTAAAATATTTGCTATGTTTAAGTTAAATCTGATTTACGGCCGCGGTACGCGTACGTGTAACGCCGTCTCTGTATCCGCGGCTCGCAACGCAACGCAACGGCCTGCGGTTTATACCCGCGCAAATATCCTCCCTCATAAATCATTATTCCTCGTCTCTGTATACACATGTTGCCGCAAGATAATGGGCTGAGCAGGCGCGACGAGGTCAACGGACGACCCCTGATGCCGCCGTAATACGGGGTGGCCAACCCCTTTTTCGCTCATCCTCCTCTGGAGCGAAAAATTCCACGTCTTGCGAGAATTTTGCAATTTACGGATTCGTTATTCATCCGAGAAAGTCTGCACTAGTTCTCGGTAATGGAGAAGGCAATCGTCCGGGAATAAGGATCGCGTACGTCAGGACTGATACTTTCAACGTGGAATTCACACCGCGGTCATCCTCTCTACCCATAAAATTCACGCAGACTCGTCGTGCGGTCGGAGAGGAGAGCGCGAGACGTACATTATGGGAGCCACGAGTGTGCTTGGAAAGGTTTTTTAGAACACGCGGGAACTGAGTTGTGGCAATTTTTTAAATGAATAAAATCCGTGCAAGTATAGAAATGGAAATTTGTTTCATGAAAAGTCCATCTGGAAAGAGTGGTTTTTAAATGCTCTGAAACTTTTAGTGTTGGCTTTAATATTTTCCTTACAAAATGACACAAATTACAGAAATGTCGTGCCTAGCCAAATTAGGACTCCTCCTTTTTCTTTCTAAATTTGGCGATTTTTCTCCCGGATATACGATACACGCATGTTGTATGTTACATGAAGAGTTGCGCTACGCCGAGTAATTGCCAGAATAATCCCATTTAGTACGGCTAATTAGACCGCGCAAAAGTTGTTGGCTGGTGGGTGAGAGGGAGAAGGGCGCGTGATGTCGAATCAGATACCGAATTGTTCGCGCACTCGAGGGTGATAAAAATTCATTTCATTCAGTTCATTCCGGCGGGCAGGGCTGACGATTCTTGCAGTCGCTTGTTACCGCGTAATAAACAATAAACTATACGAGTGGCGTAAATTTTCGCGAGGATCAGGCGCGGACAAAGCGTCTCGCCATTCGTAAGACTCTGAACAGAGGCGCGTTTATGTCAATCAGATAGATTTACACCTCAGCTATTCAACAGGCTGCGGTTAGTTTATGCTGGAATTATGTTCCCGTAGCGCACTTTCTTCTGACAATCGGTCATCTTTAATTACACCGTTGGAATAGGTCTGGTAATCTCGACGAACAGTATGACGAATAGAAAAGTTACTGGCGTTCGAGTTTCAAATTTAAACATTGTACGATACAACTAAAAAAGATCTTGTGAGAAGGGGAAAAAAGTTTATGCGTTCAATTTTAAGTGTCAAGACTTCGTTATATTATTTTAACATGATCAGAGAAATAACATTATTCGACAATTTTTCACCGAAAAGTTTACATTGTTTGTCCAATTTGAATTATATGATTTCACTCGCGTTGTTAATGTCAACAGGTTGTTTAGTGTGGAAATTCAGTGATTATATTCTTTTTACCTAATGTTTCATTTTCGTTACATTTCTTAACCGACTGCCGTACGTCACGCATACGTACATCCCTAACCCTTATGCTACACACCTCCTGTGTATGACACTGACGTTACATCGGGGTCGCTGGAGACCCCGCGTAAAAAATAATTGCGCGAAAAGGGAAATATCGGTTCGATTAACTTGAAAAATTTCTGGGATACACTTTATCTATTATATTTCAGGGCAAACTAGTTACTTTTAGAAAATGGATCATTCTACTCAGAAAACCACAACCGCTGAATTTTCAATAATTCGAGCTGAAAATTGACTGATACACTCTCAACACACAGTCATTCGATTAATTAAAAAAAAAAGAAGAAAAATA
Organism: Neodiprion lecontei; assembly: GCF_021901455.1. NCBI lineage: Eukaryota > Metazoa > Arthropoda > Insecta > Hymenoptera > Diprionidae > Neodiprion > Neodiprion lecontei. The sequence continues at coordinate 7,125,063 of NC_060265.1, forward strand.
CATGTAGATGCCGCGCGATGAAAAAAGGTATTTATTTGAGTGAGCGAAGTCGAATGTTTGGCAAAAGAATGAATGTACGTCTTACACGATACTTCATTATTTATCTTGGATCAACTCGTCAGATTAATTTGAATGTTTTTCATATAGAATTTACGGTAAAGATGCCGCGGGGTGATTTTGACCCCGGTGTGCAGCGCAAGGGTTAACTAAACGAAGTATTCTTGAGGGGGAAAAACTTTCATTACGTCTCACGATCCTCAAACCCGAATGAGAAAAAAAGGAAAGGATGAAAGGGGGCGTCATTCGTCCGTGTTCGAATCCGAGTTCCACGTACGATCGAAAGCCCGGGCTTGACGTTCGTTCGCGTGTGCATTCGGCGGTTTGTGTGCGGATGCAGACAAGCTGTGCAGCGTGGTCGCAAATGCAAACAATTAAAATTAATGTATCACATGCCGACGGGCTGTACACGGGGTTTAAATAAATACGGTTGTCATACGGCGATTACCGGGGTGGTCGGTGCCCGGGATGATCGATGGCTCGCATAAATAATGGATCCCCATGAAAACGCCACCCCTCGACGGCAGCCACCCCGCATCGCGGTTTCGACCCACTCGTGGAGGCTTAATACCCGCGTTCCGTACCCACACAGAGTGACGAGCTTGCAGTCGTCCTCCTATACCAACCAAGTTTCTTCTCGCCCCGTCAACGGGGCTCCTGGCATTCATCGCTTCCTACTCCGATCCGGGTGTGTTTTCGACGTCGGTCCTTCGGTTCGCTCCTCGACCCCTCTCAAAGCCATTTCGTTACCGGATCAGGGTTATTAATTATTAATTAACGTCAACTTCCATTATATCTCTATACCGTCATACTTTACCCGCGTCACGCGAACGCGTCTTAGTTTATTAACTTTGAGATGATCACCGCGCGCAAATTTAGATTTACAACGAATCAACTTTCTTTCAGAATTCGTTCAATGCGGAGAATCTGGAATCTTCAACCGCTGTACCTCCAGAGGTTAGAAATATTCAATATCATTTAATATTTTCGAAAATCTTTGACCAATCGATATCCACAATTACTGCCAAGAGTTCGGCAAAACGGAAAAATGATACTTCTGAGGACCATTCAAGTACCACTAAATTTAATTCAAACTGAGAACTATTTAGAAATGTTAATATTATACTCCAATGTCAGTATACTGCGATTCTGAGTATTTCTTGGCAAATATTTCTGCTCCTTTCTATCGACAGAAGGCACAGCGTATATATAATAACGGATTCCGCAGTGTCACCACGGACTTTGGCTCGAGTGAATTTGAAGGGCTTTCTTGGATAGAGTCGCGAGGCGGAGGCGAGGCGAGGCGATGGGAAGACGTAGAGGAACCCCGGGGCTATTGAAAGGTATTGGAAACCATTGGTGACAAATCGGCGGTACCAGGGAAACTCCATTCTTCGTGCCGGAAGCTGGGTCCCTGGATTTATCGCGGGCGATTTGCTTGAATCTTCCCGGCATAAATAACCCCCCAATAACGGGGAGATATTTATGTCGAAAACAATTCGACGCGAAAAAACGCGGACGCGGATTTGCGAGACGGTTCTGTTATTTTTCTCTCCAGTTTCACCGCTCTTGTCTCGACCGTCGTTGTCTCAGCTTGCGAGGGAAACTTCGCGGCGATAAAAAGGAAATAACTATCGCGCTTTTCAACCGAGCCAAGGGTTGAAAAGTTCCGCGCAAAAAGTCCGCGCGCCAGTTTTGGCAAAAATAGCCAAGAGGCAAGAGGTGATTTAGGTGACTGATCCCGGGGGTTTGTTTTTCATCCGCGGCTCCGTCGAATAAAGTCTCTTTTAAAGAGCGAGGCAAGAAGTCCGGCACGATATAGGCGCAAGAAAGGAAGAGACGGGAGGCCGTTTCCGTTGCGGCCTTATTCAGCCGTTGGAGCGTTTGCCGCGTGGTGAAGCGACACCACCGGTAGCTAGAGATCCTCTCCTCTCCGCCCCCGTCGCACACATTGTGCATAGACAGAAGCGCACGCACACGCGCGTGCGGTAGAGAAACGCGCGGCGTGTCTCGTAAGTTATTGCCTCTGGTTGCGGTGCATATAAATCCGGCGAGCGCGGCGTATTGTTTTCCAGATCAGGAGAAAATATATGTACCCAAAGAACGGCCTAGAGGAGCGATCGCTTTCACGTATTTATACGTACGCCTGCCTCTGTCTCTCCCTGCACTTTGTATTCCCGCGGCGCGGTTTCTCCGGAGGCGGCGGAGGCGGACCACGAGGGGGAAACGACGACGCCCGATGGACAAACGCCCTGAGGACCTCGGCCCTCTCGAGAATACAATGCGGCGGAAGAAAGCCGATTTGCTCCCCGTAGATAAGCGACCCTCTCCTCTCCTCTCCTCTCATCTCGTCTCGTCTCGTCTCATCTCATCGCGCTGTCGCGCCCTTGTAAAAGAGCCAGTCGCCAGGGGTCATTTCTTCCTCTGTGTAACGCGTATGCATGTGTATATATATACATTTATACGGGGACGCGTGTCCCGTTTACTTCCGTTTTTATTTCGTCGTTTCCTTTCATCGGCTTGACAAAGGTCCCTTGCCCGACGTTTGACGACACCACCTTCCGAAAACAATTATATTTCACCTTGGATGATTTGGTCCGTTTTTTTTCTTCTTTAAGGGAGAATGGACCGTAGAATCTTACGATTAGTCAAAGATCAAGAGTTGGTCAAACGTTCAGAACATCTCCAGCCACGAGTTACAATATCCGACAAATCTTATCGCTTAATGACGTAAGCTTATACCATTTATAAACAATTTGAGAAAAGGTTACGTAGTAAAAAAAGTTTAAAATGTTTTTTTTTTTTGTATTGTTCGAGTGATTTTTGGCTTACTTTGTCTGCCGTAAAGATAGTCCTAGGATAGTATGAAAATTTTTTTTATAAACAAGTATGTCCTGAGTGGATGAAAATATAGATATGTGGAAATACGGGTGTTCGTCGATGATTATATTTGCGCGTAAAAATTATGTTAATATTTTTTAGACAATTTGTGGAGATATCGCTGCTGCAGATGTTTCGAGTGTTTTTTTCTTCTCCTTTTCTGTTTTCTGATTCAGACTCTATGGTCTATTAATCTTTAAAAAAAAAAAAAAAAAAAATTGACTCATAGTCGGACAGTTTAAAACGTAGTTGCACACGAACTCAAAAATAGTTTCTTACCTCATAGATTCAACGTAGTTGAATCAACATTGATATATCGGAGTCTCGATGCTTGTCCGAACTCGATTTGTTAATTTTCAACAAATTTTATTTATCACCTGAACCGAGAGTAATGACTACTCTCTCGTATCGCTGCAGCGTAACATGGAATAGTCGCATTCACATGGTATAGAATTAAGTGGCAGTAATCGGCAAACATATGGTGGGGGGGGATACGAGGTGCGGGGCACCATAATATTCGAAGAAAGGATCAGCGGACACCGCATAGATAGGAGATATAAATCAAACTGGGCCCTGCACTTATCGTTGCCCGTCATTAGAACTTCTACTATGAGTACAACGGCGCATATCGACGTGGTCTATCCCGTGCCGTCGGACAATAAAACTACGCGACATAAATCATCCCGCAGCTCCACCTCGCTGCAGGTACGATGTGAGTCTGCAGCCGAGGAATATTATATCCATACGGTATGTATGCCTTATCGTGCATTGACTTAGTAACTCGAAGAGTATTATAATCCTAGTATATAATACTTATGTCTGGTACAGCGTAGATGTAGGAGGCATAACACTGGCGAACAGCAATGGTCAAAGGGGTTTCCGCGTGACGCGCATTCGATGTACACGGTGGTCCGTTGTAATCGCCTCAGGCGAATTTTTCAAAAATGAAAAAAGGAGGACAACTCTTTGCACTAAACTGGTCGGATGAAAACGTCGCTTGATTTGGGAATTTTGCCACTTTCTGATTTCAGATGAAAAATGTGTATCTTGGGTATTAGTACCAGCTGATTATCAGATCGAATACAAATTAACACACTTTGAGGAAAAGTTTACTGAACGTGCTTTTTGAATTTCTGTTTTATTCGTAGCTTATAGCATTCATTTTAGCTCAACTTTGTTTGAGAATTTTCGTCCAAGTACAAAATTGCAGAGTTTGAAACGAAATTTGTGAGTTAATAAGGGAATCGATAATTAACCGCATGATTAGCGCACTCAACATAATTACGCTGACAAAAAGTTCAGTCTCATATAGGACTAAAGTCAAAATTGTGACTCTGTAAAATCGAATCAAAAATCAATAAAAGGGCTGTTCAAAAAACATCAGAGCACAATGTCGAAAACAGATTTACGAACCTCCAATAAAAAAAAAGCAACATTCGAGTAAAACATTTTCTCTTCTAATTTTTATCTCTCACAATGAGATATTCGCCTGAAATGATTGAAATGGACCATCCTCTATGCGCGCAACAGAGTGAGCATTGCGCATATGCCTACACACATGTAACCGTGATTCGTCATGCGTGTATGCAAAAATTAAGTCCGCAGGTATAATACGTACGTCCGTAAGTATCGAATGCAGTCGCGGGGATCAGAGTCTCGCCGTTTGGCGGTTGAAATGGCAGGTGGCACTCAATCGGTCGAAAGACAGGGAGAAACAGAGAGAGAGAGAGAGAGAGAGAGAGAGAGAGGGCAAGATTCATCCGTCGGTAAATATGCACGTAACGGGGTCCGCGAGAATGAGTCCCATGCATACGACGCTGATCACTGACAGGGCCCGCTTTTCAGACGTCAGAGGGCGCAGATAAGCCGCGTCTTTATATGTGCGGCACAAAGCCGCGATCATATTCGATCCGCGTTCTCTCCCCTCGAGAGAGAGAGAGAGAGAGATAATGGATCGAGGCAATTTTCCGAGGCTTCGATGACCGCTCGTCGCCTTGTCGTCCTCGTCGTCATCGGCGATGGTGGTGGTGGTGGTGATGGTGGCGTAGAAACGCAGCCGAGGAATCCCGACGCTCGGTATTCGCATCGGCTATATATAGCGACCCGCGGGTTGATTGCCTTATCTGCCTAATGAAACGTTTCGCTAACTAGCCGCCTCCGAGTGACGGGGCCCGCCGGTTTATGCAGATATTGTTATGGCCCTTTTTGCAATGGTATTTCACTTCGCCTCAGACAGTCGCGAAACGGGGGAATTTACATGCCCTCTCCCCCCCCCCCCCCCCCATAGGATGCCCGACGCGACGCTCCTTGCTCGGCAAACCTCGCAAAAACGAGACGCGCAATGCGGTATATCTCATGCGTAGGTATGAGGTATGAGGCACACATGTATCCAGCTTAGGCCCTTTTCTTGGGTCCCGCGATGCCGCCTCGCACATATTATATCCTGCCTCTGTGCTCCTGCGAGGCACCCGATGCTGACCAGTTGTTATATCCGCCTTAAGGGGCTTCTCCCTCACCCTCTCTTTATCTCTCCTCCCTTTGCCTCCCCCCACCCACCCCCATTATACTCGGCTGCTCGCCAATTAATTATCCAATCCGTACCGCCGACGGACGATTCCCGCTTATATGTTCGTATAAACCTGACGCCGAGACAATGCACCTACTCTTCGCCAATTCGTTCGATCGCCGCACGCGCGAGAACACCCGGATTCGAATGGCGGAGGAGAAATGGAAACCAGAGAAAACGGTCCGGATTTTATTTAGCATTGCGTGGTGAAAATGAGACGGGAATTGAGGTGGAAGGGAATGCAGGGCTTTTCAAGTAACGTTCGATTAATTCATTATACACTCTGAAAGAAATTATTTTGGTATAAGTGGTTATCCTCGCTTGTCGTTGCAGCTTCAAATTCGTTCAGTCCATTGAACTTACTAAACTCCATTGTTCGGTGTGAAACTGCGATTTTATAATTTGACAAATTGAGAATATACAGTAGGGTGGTCCTTATATGGGGTCAAAAGAAAAATTCACAACGAAGCCTGTCGAATGTACCAAAAGGTGAAAAAAGACTTCCTTAATTTTTTCAGATATTTATTTCATTCACCTAGTCTTCCTATTTAAGCGGGAAATTTCAAATTATTCAAAACTATGCTCATTCGCTATTATCTCTTACCAACTCAATTTTATTTCAGTTGGTAAGTTTCGGTTCGAAAGTGAGAATTTCTAATTAATCGTGACGGTTATTCTCGATGAATTGATTAAGCGTTCAAGTCCAGCGAACGCAGCGCAGCTCACGGGTTCGCGTAGGTCCGCAAACGCTCAAGAACCAGTCTGTTTAATTTCGAAACGAGGAGCGAATGACGAGCGAAACGAGTAGCGTCCGAATGAATGGGGAGCAAATGGGTAGGAAAAAAGCGCTAATCAAAGACGGTGTAACCAATAACCAATATAACGAGTTACGCACCGCGTTACGACGAGAGGCTTCCGAGAAGAGCGGGAATAACGCTTCGCTAAAGTTGCGGAACGGGGGTTGGATGCGGGCAGCTCTGAGAGAGCATAACAAAACCCAACAACGCGTGGCTAATAATGTCTTCAGGCAAAGTGCAGCCGGTCGGTTCGCATCGCGGGATAAGTGCACGGCAGCTCGGGTACCTGTGTAATGCATAGTAGTAGGCATAAGAATCACCCATCGCCAACTATACGACCGACTATACGACCGCGTCGCTTCTGTTCGAAGGCAGCGGCGGCGGCATTTGCCGAGAGAGAGACAAAGAGAGAGAGAGAGAGAGAGAGAGAGAGAGAGAGAGAGAGACGCAGCCTCGACATAACCGCGCAGCATCATTACCCGCGCGGACGCTCGCGGCGTCCTTTTATGGTTCTTATTTCATCGGCTCCATCGGCATTCGGCATGTTTACTCTCGCTAAATAGCCGCGCTTGTTGCACCCTTCATCCCCCGCTACAGCCACTCCATACACCCCGCTAAAGGGTTGACGGAGAATAATAAACTCGGAGCTTCGCTGCGCCGGCATATAATGCCTGGGTATATACGTGTGTACCTACTGCAGGGATGATCCACCTAGGTGTACGAGGTACGCTAATTACTTTCGTTCGGGGAATGACGGGCCAACTCCTCGTGGCTCCTTAACGAGTTTACAAACAATTCTTGCAAGTCGTCCCCGTGCGCAAAGCCGAGGAGGAATCGCGAGAGAAAAACCCCCGAGTCATTACGAGTTCCGAGTCTTCTTCGTCTCCTGCGATAAACGAGCCTCGTTAAAACCCTTGCCGATTGTTCAACTTTCAACCTATTTTGCATCGCGCGCTGACCTCGGCTCGTCGTCGGTGTTTGTAATATCCTTTATCCGTTCGAGTATACGCTGCACTTTGCGGGATTTCTTTCCCCCCGTTGATTGTTCTTTCGTATTCACGCGATAATTCCGTCTGCTCGGATGAAACCGTGAACGATGCCTATCTCGACACTCTCGTACTCCTCGTACCGTAGTAATTAATTACTCAGATTACAAAGGCCGCTTTTACCGGGGTGCGAGCGGTTTTTCAAGACACCGGTTCGTCGGATTCCTACTTCGATTCAACGAATGAATTTACCCAGCGAGAAACTAACCACGCACGGCTCCACGCTGCGGATGCAAGGAGCAGCGCGTTTAGTTGCCATTAATAAAAGGGTGAACCGGAGATTCCTGCGTGACTGCGTCTTATCTCGGTTCGAAGAAGAAGCGGAGAGTCGATGTGGAAAACATGGAAATTAGACGCTCGAGATATATTACACGCGCCGTCTTGCCGTAGCTTCGTTACCCCGCGTCGTGTAAGTGTACACATATACATGTATACAATACATATGTATACGAGTATATATATTTGTGTATACATATATACTTTGCATACTTTGATATTTTCCGAGGAAATGAGAAAATACGGGGCAGGGGGGGGGGACTTTGTTTCCCGTCGCATATCCGTAACGTACGTATAACAGTAACGGTGATAATTCATCGCTGATTAATGGCACAGAGAGAAACGTGCGGAGGTTTTTGGTTATTGAAATCGCGATTGGTGGGAGGCGAGGGACGCCGCCACCCTCGTGAAAGTTCCCTCTTTACCTTGATGATAAAGAACTGGGCGAACCGGCGAACCTCACTCAATGGAACGGCCGAATGGTTATGGAAACAGCATTTAATTTGCATAGAAGGAGTTCCTTTGTCGGGGGTTGAGTGGCGCGGGGTTGCTGGGCGGTGGATGAAGGGGGATGAAAGAGGAATGGCGGAGGGGGATGAGGGGGGACTCCTTACTCTCAACGCTGAAAAGAGCATTGTCCTTTTATCTATTGATTGATCATATATATTTTTTATTCAGATTTTGTGACTGCCGAGGGTGAATATTTACGTCCGAGGCATCGACTCATTGAACATCGTCGTTTATTACGCGAGGCGATACAGCGCGCTGCACGCTTATACGCGACATTCCCTGTACAAGGTATTGTATATACATGTATACATTTCGTGTCTTTTGTACGCTGCTTGTTTCAACTCCCCGACACGCTAGACCGACGGAATACCTACCATTCTGTCTCCTCTTGTTCTTCTTTTGCTTCTTTTACTTCGTTTACTTTTCCTCGACCTCCTCCAGCTCCTCCTCTTGCAGTTGTTTCACTTCCTCTTTTATCGCCGCCCGGAAAGTCGACTCTACGGAACCTCGGGACCAGAGTGAGAATTCCCTGGTTCGCGTGTACGTAAAGCTATTCGAATCGCGGCGGCGGCGGCGGCGCTCGGAGTTCTCAGGATGGATAAAACGAACGAATAACGTGGGGCGGTTAAACGCCGGTTCAAATTAACCATGCGCATCTACATATTCGAATGACTGAGACTAAGTACTAATTAACAAGATTGATCAACCATCTGTCGCGAGAACTGGTTTTTAAAACGGGTCACGTGGCTCGGGATATTTTAACTTTGGTAACGCGGTGGTTGGCCGCATCCTATATATACATACACACATATATTCAGTTTATAAATGATTTTTTCTACTTCGCCATTAGTCTCAGGCTACGATACCGCGTGTGCACTCAAGTCGTAACGTAGCACAGCCTAATACACATTCGGTTAATTTTAATTGAGCGAACGATACGCGGTCATTGATTCTAATTCGATATTTCAAATTCTGAAACTTCTTGTTATTATTATATCCGAGTCACGCGTTAAAACGGTGCCAGGGATTTTCAGAGTTACGAAAGTCATGTTTTCGCGTTACGATCGATCAATCCTACTCTCGGTGCGAAATTGAAGATTTTTTTTTTTAAGTAGATTAATCGCCGTTGCAATTTATGACGAATAGAAAAAAAACTCTGCCGATAATCAAGTCGAATTAACCTTTCAAAACGTTCGCGTCGACACGAATCCGAATGTTTCACAATCTTAATGTCAATTCTGTTCTCAAGTCGGTCAAGAATGTAGATAATCACGTATTCGTCTCTTATTTACGTTAGAATCCATTTATTTCAATACCCGAGTGCATCGCGCGTCACATCCAAGACGGAATTACGACGCATATTATAAAAAATTTCTCTTAAATTTGTATATCCGAAATAACATAACTTACAGCGCGTACCAATATCCCAAGAGCATCGACATCCACACACACACACACACACCCGTATTGTTTAATTTTCCTTCTTTTTTGTGCGAAAATCGCGGATTGTTTATCGAGAGTAATCAGCCGACATCAAACGGGCCGATCATCAAGTGGAATTGTTTACCTTAGTGACCCCTAACTCGGATGGCTCCCCCCCCCCCCCCTTCTCAGATCTGAATCCCGTTTTCCGCAACCCTCGATATGGGCGAAGGGAGGTAACCCCTGCACACGCACACTGCACTATATCAGTCACAACAATAATGTTAATTTAACTCCCCCCCCCCCCCCCCCTCCCGAAAAGGATCGACAATTTGCCAGGCATACAAAAAGAGTTGACAACTTGAAAGGGAAATGGAGCCTATTGACACAGGAAGGGAAGGACGGGGGAAAGGGAAGGAAGAGAGGCGCCGTTCTACCGCCGGCTGCAGGACCACGACGAAGAGAAGCTCGTAGACAGCTCGGAGCAGTTTGGTCAACACGACAACATTATCGTCCGGTTCGAAATCCCTCGGTTCCCCGTCCCGGTCCAGGGACGTCTCTATGCGCGCCGCCGGATGCCAGCGTGTTTGCGTATCCGTGTGTTTGTGTACATAAAAGTAAACCCCGGGTGCGGGGGGCCGCAGAGTCGATGTCGAGGTGTGGAGAAGAGCGGGGCGTAAGTCCCGCTCGGCGGCGGTATCAACAGGCTGAATCTCTGCTGCGGGCCCCCCTGATCAATCACCGTGTACTCTTTGTTCCAGGCTTTCTAAGCCCGCTTTTGTATCTTTACGCGGGCTACAATCATTCTGCATTCATTATACACCGCGTCGGCTACGGGCATCCACCGCCACCCCCCATTAACAGAGATTGCGTTTTGTAATCCCCTTTTGTTCGATTGACAGAAAAGGTGTTTCGTGCTCGCTCGAATGCCGTATAGCAAAGCGCGTATTTTGCTTCCGGTACAAACATCGCGCGTGCCTACCTTTCAACGCAGCCTCCTGATCACCTGGCGCGATTACAGATTAATCGTTCTATCCTACGGTCCGAACGAATTCGTTGCAATTTTCTATTGATATTACGCACCGAAGGCGAAGAAGAGAAAAACCGGGCCTCCTGCAACCCGTCGTTGGTAATATGAAAAATTTCGAAACATTCCGGGCAAAAAATCGTGAAACAATTAGTTCCGACCGTAGGAGTAATTATACATGTTCCGCGAAGAATTCCCTCGAACTTCGTGATGCTCGAATTCGAGTCTGTGCTCGCAGTGTTCCGGGTGACTTTCGTTTGAGGAAAAAGACCACGCGCCACTCACAAGCTGCCAAGTATTCGGAGACGCAAGTTTGCTGTCGCGGGACGAAACTCCGTTGCACTAGGAAATGGTTCCGGGAATCTCGGTAGAACAAAGTTAACCGTGGAACGAACGGACGTGTCTGCCGGTATCGTTGTACATATTTGAGTGCACGCAGACAGTCCGAAGGCGGTGCAGCAGTATGGCAAAAGAAGCATCAGCTACAGCGGCTTCGGTAGTGCAACATGGCAGCAGTCGAGATACAGGCGGGGCTGCGGAGAAACCCTTCGACTTGCACACCGTGTTACGTATATATGTACCTATGCAGCGTACAAGTTTCGCAGGATGGCTCGTTGCCCTCGTCTCATCCCCCTACCCCCTTGCCCCTCACCCGGGATCCCTCCGCCTTCATCCCCAACCGCGATAGCGACAGTCGCATTCCGCCCCGCCGTGACTCCTTCAACCACCGACGCGTATCCCCGTTGGAGTGGAGCCGCCTCTTCGTTACCGTCTCTTTAGTATCACATGAACCAATAAACATCTTCTTTGATGTACCGGGGGGCGCATTAATTAGTAAACGACAAAATTGTATTTAAACAATGCCGGAAGACTGGGAAACTCGCGCAAAGTAAGCGCGCAAACAACGCTGCGGGGGTGGCGGGAGGGGCGGGAGGAGAGGAGAGGAGAGGGGAGGGGAGGATGTGCCATGCTCGTTACCCACGCTACCGTCGCTACCGTCGGACCGACCCGCGCCACTCCGGGGGTGGAGGACGAACCGGAAGGGGTGAAACTACGATAGATCTTGTCGATTCATGAGGCCACCTCTTAGTGTGCTCGAATAATTGTTAAGCACGGTACGTGCATACCTCAGTACACTGCACGGGTCGCTGTTGCAACGGTATACGTCGTGTGTGGATGTAGTGGAGGGATATCGGTGAGCGGAAATCGCTGCTACTGGTCCGTCCGCAGGGAAGAGGGCGGCGTCATGCCGCAGAGACGAATGCCCGAGTACGCGACACGGAAGACAATGGGAATCAAGGTTGAACCGCGGCCCTCATTGGTCCTCGCGATCCTCTACCGCTGACAATGATACCGTCTCCGTTTCTCCGACTCGTCGCTCTTTCCGTCGTTACAATGCTCGATTTAAGGCGCAGGTCCGAGCATGAGCGGTGGAAAATGTTGAGGATTGCTCACCGTGAACGGTGCAGCAGGTCGGGAAGATGGTTCAACGGAGTTTCGCCTCGGACCACCATGAACAACGCTTATCCAGCCCCGACGCCGAGTGCGGGATGACAATGGTTACGGGGGATTTGTTTGGGTGAAAGCAGGGACTCGGGGTTCCGGGCGATGCCACGGGTGGATCGCGGGCAAGGACTCATCTACAAATGGGTAGGTATCCATCCATCCCGGTCCGCAGACCGCCGCCCCAAAACCCCGGAGCTCCTGCAGGCTTCACTGATTGCTAACATCCCACGTCTATTTATATAGCTTAACTGAACCGAAACAGAGGCCGAATATCCTTTTAAAGGATTACCGCATACGCCGATCGGATTCATTTGTATCTGTCACTGTAGGATAAAAGGTTAGAGGTTGGCTCGCCGAACCGCTTGCCCTACGCAGATCAACGAACCTGGAAGCTCCTCTGCGGAGGTTCGATTCCATCAATCGAAAATACGCGCTTTGCGCCGTTGTAAATTCGTCGAACCGGAAATGCCACCGCAGATGTAATACTGCAACCAATTCCACGACCGATCACTCCGCTCGGACGAGTTAGTTCATCAACTTTGACGCGCGTCGACGATGCGGTTTGTTTCAGGTCTGATGATATTTCGGTTCATGACCGTTTCCCCGTTATCCCCCTGTCCCATATCATTTTCGCAAAACTTACAGGCATCCGGATATCTCTGAGGAAATACATAAAACGCGAAATGTAGTCCCTGCTCCTGGATCGGGTCGACGGTTGTCTTGCGAGAGTCATTTCGAGTTTAATTGGCGTAGGAAACTTGGCGTTGAAGACACTCAAGTATGAGCTACTCTCGGAAAGGTTGAATCAATCGCAAGTTTCCTGCAAGCACAGATGTACATCAACAGAGATATTAGTTTGCGAAATATAATATTTGCAAATGAGATAGAAGCGTCTCAGCATCCTCGCCGGGTTCCGAGGCTGCTTCTGAATGCCTAGAACAAACGGGTAACGTCTACTTCGTATCCAAAGACGCTCCGCGGTACGTATCTCTTAGGAATATCTCCAACCGACGGGCTTGTGTGTGTTTGCGTGTGTTTAGATACATGTATAAACATACATAGACACACGTATATGTATGCAGAGAAGCGTATCGCGAGGTAACTGTGACGCTGAGGGCGTTGCGCGGGGCGCCGGGGGCGGAAGGGGGATGCTGTTTGTTCTATTCGTAAGATCCGCACGCTGTGTATCTTGGCCCGTCGATATCTCAGTCAGGAATATTTAGTCAGATGACGAGACTCGAACAAACGCCTCTAAGGCTTTCTATTAAGCCGACTCTTTGATGTGAGCTGCTGCCGTAGAAGCGCTTTGGTACCGCCTCGCCTCGCCTCTCCTCTCCTCTCCTCTCCTCTCCTCTCCTCTCCTCTCCTCTCCTCTCCTCTCCTCTGCTCTACTCTTCGGTCGCTTCCTGCCGCCCCCGTTCGTTACCATCGAGTCGACGCAGGCCCCCGACTCAGGTTCGAGACTCACTGTATACAGAGAGGAGACGAGAGGAGCGGAGAGGAAGAGGGAGAGGGAGAGAATATCCTCGCTCTCTCTCTCTCTGTTTCGCCACCCCCGCCTTCTCATCTCGGTATTTGTTTCCAGTAACTCGGAAACTCGCGAACCCCAAACCCTGCATTTCATCCGCTGGTTTGCAGCCTTCGTCAAAATCGTTTTCCGAAGTAACGCCAACTTGACGAATTTCAACCGGATTTATTATTCCCCTCGTACAAATATATACGTATATATCATCCCCCGCCTCACGGCCTCAATTTTACTCGCTCTTTCTCCATTAAAACCCCGCGATATCACTGTACTTTAATACACGCACACACACACACAAACACACACATAAATCTGCAAGGCGAAAAACCTTTATTAAGCAATTTTTGGCATTAATAATACAGCGGTTATTTAATAGCATGAAGTTTATTTACGTTTGAGTGTTAAAATTCGGTTCATACAAGTACGACGCGTGCGTGTGAGAGAAGAGAAATTAATCGACACAGTGGCATCCTGATTTGCTTACCTTAGGTACGTTACCTCTAATAATAGACGGGCACTTGACGTATAAGATGTAAGGAAAATCAAGGCATGCTGCCGACTGGATCGACGATTGTTTATACTCATTACGCGGGGTAAATTGGCGTATACCTTCGCCTACCCCATACGTATGTCGCTGACGATGAGACGATGCACGCACGCACGTGTCGCGTATGCCAAGGTGTGCCTGATTGTAAGCTGGAGACGGATAAGAAGAAGGCTGCAGAAGCCTCGCGATGCGAGGATAGCCGCACAAAGCGGGGCTCGAGGTCTACTATATGACACCCTAATAAGTGCGGTCAGGAGGAATTTAACGAATGTATATACGAGGGGCAGCGCATTATAAACCTACCTACGTTCGCATTACACGAGTCGAGCATGTTTACAACGCGCATTGTGGTCGCTAAAATGGCTGCTTGCGGCGTGTCCGGTATGCCAATGGTCCTACTCCCAGTGTAACCATTACATCCCGAGTGTAGTTAACTCTGAAATTTCAATGCCGATTACCTGCCTGCCTGCCTGCCTGACTTCATGCTGTGCACATGTAATCTACCCGCGTGCAAGAAGCGCGCAGGCTCTCTCCGTGCCCGCCTCCCTGTCATCCGGGGAAAAAACTACGAATATTTCTGCACATCCGTTTCTAACAGGCGAAACCGCCTCGTGCCCGATGCATGCCGCCCAGCTTCTCGCTTTTCGTTTCACGATTCTCCCGTCTTCGTTATCCGCGCTTGCACATCCATATGCATCGCCGTCCATGCAGGGATTTTTTCCAATGAAACTGAAAGCGATTTTTCCTCTTACACGCAAGTGCGCCGTACCCTGAATGTACGGTATATGACGCAATTTTGCACGCTTCACACGCTTCTTTTAGCCCGTTAAAAATATATTTATAAATACAGTGTGTATGTATATTAGGTGTGCGCATAACCGTTCTGATCCGAGCGTGAGTTAGATCTGTGTAAAGGAATTAGAAGGAGAGATAGATAGAGAGAGAGGAGAACGAAACGTTTATTTGCATTCTATGATAGTCGACACCTGCTATTACCTGCCATCAACTCTGTAAGGCCGGGCCATAGATATATCGTTACCTATAATAAAATCTCGACCGAAGTTGAATTCCAATTAAGTAACGAAGCCAGCCCATATAAACATGTTATATTATACACACTACGCGTATCCACAGTCCAGACATCCGCGCGCGATGCCTGTGGAAGAATGAATAAATTAAACGTGACAATAAAATAAATAAAGTCAAAATAGTAGAATAAAAAGACCTTTTTTCTTTTTTCTTTTTTAACAACAGTGGGAATAGAATTTTCAACTGGCATAACACATATGTACATTTATGTATCATACGCGTGTGTGTGTGTGTGTCTGTTTGCTCGTTCTCCTTCCTACACACTGAGCGAATATAATAGCGCAGACGGCGCCCCGTAAAAATAATGGTTCCTAACGTTTGGATCCCCGGAATGGTGTACACCTTTAAATTTTTCGACCGTCGTCAGAGATTCGTTCATGTGGATACGGACTGTGATATGCATGGATTACACGAGGACGACGACGAAGCACGGAGAGACAGCGAGAGTGGACCCACGAATGCCTCGGGCGCTGCCGGATGCTGGACGGTCCAGCGGTAGGCCGGCTAGAAAGTAGGTCCCTTTACCTCCCTCCCCCCCTCCCGCGATGAGGCAGAGGTACAGTCCGGACCTAAAGTAGGCAGGATATATCCTAGTGTTGCGATATAGGCGGTGCGCCACCGCCGCCTGGAAAACAAACACACGAGCACGTCAAATACCTATGGTGGAGGGAGGAAGAGGGGACGAAAGAAGAAAAAGAAAAACGAAGGGGGAAGGGGAGAAAAAACATAGTAGTAGGCAGGCTCGCACTGTTTAAACTTGCCACAAAGCAAACTAAATAATGTAAAATAGCGGGCGGTCGCACGGAGCGAGCCGCTGGTGGTGTGCTTGTTTGTTATAACATTTACTTTGGTGCGCCACTGTTGGGTATTTTACTGCCTCGCCGCGGAAACGTGCGCGCCGCGCCGTAATATATCCTTTGAATTTTCGGCCCCGTTTTTGCTCGAGCTCGCTAGCTCGCGTAACTCTTTTTCTACTTTATGCCTTTTCCCATACCCGAGCTAGGCGGCCGGCTCGCGACTTGGAAATCAATATTTTCCAATTTCACGCTCTCGAGCGGCGTAAAACGCGCGCACCTACTAAGTTTCGTCCGGAAACTGTGCAGAAGCCGCGTTTCGGGCGGCTCCTCTTATTCCTCTTACGTATCCTCTTCGGCGCCCCCGTCTTCGGCCGTAAATCAACGCCTGTAACTCAGGCTGCCCTCCGCGAGTCCATTAAGCGCTCAGCTTTGTTAGAGAGTGTACGCGGAGGATCTCGGAAAAACAAACACTGCCACCCCTCCACCCGCGGCATCCCAGCCCGCGTACTGCCACTCGCTGGTATCTCCGGGAAAAGCTTTTCCTAACGTAATTAAAACCGTCCGGTATGGTTTACTAAATACGCGAGACTTGACTTCGCTTTGAAGTGTTTTACAACAGGGGACCTGCACCTCGTCCTCTTCTCATTCCTCTCGACGTGATCGTAATCCTCGCCGATGGTTCACCGCGTCAAAACCCGTCCCATGCAACATCAACGATCACAGCGAGTGAGCGCAGGTTGCTCATACGGCGACCCCGTCGTGGGCCGTCGGCCCCTCAACGTCCGACTTGGAAGAAGAAGAAGAAGAAGAAGAAGAAGAAGAAGAAGAAGAAGAAGAAGGAGGTAGAGGGGAAGCGTTTGCAGATAGGAAGTTGTTGATGTTGATCGCGAATAAGGACGCGGAATGACGCAACGGGGCCGGTGCCGCCGTGTTTCCTGACAGAAATACCCGGCTTACAAGCTCGGGACTCGCGAGGAATCCTCCTCCCTCCCTCCCTCCCGTCCTCTCTCTTCCTTGCAAGTTGTACGTCCGTCCGTCTGTCGGTCTGTCTCGTCCGTCTGTCTCGTCCGTCTGTCTCGGCTCGAGAGCGAGAAGCTGGCGAGCGTCTCTCGTCGAGTCGCGCCACCCCGACGATGGCGAGATAGCTGCGGGGTTTCTCGGGGTGCAGCAGCGGCGAAGAACGCGGAGGACGTCCGGGGACCGCGAGGAAGACGAGAAACAGCAGCGGGGCTGGCCTAACCGATATCAGTCTGTCGGCGCCTCCTTTGCTCTTAAGAGCCAATTGTTAAACTAAGAGTACCAAATGGCCGCCGCCGCCAGACGAAGAAGACCAAGAGGAGGAGGAGGAGGAGGAGGAGGGAGAAGAAGAAACAAGAAACGCCGCTCCTGCAACCTCTGCGCAGACTTTATGCTTTAATACGCGCGAGGCAAAAGCCGTTTTATTGGCCACACACCACCTGCATATTTTACCCACTTTGTAGGTGCGTATAACACGCTGCAAGGCATTAATACCTCGGAATAGGTGAGCTTGTCGTTTTAATTTATCCCTATGCGCGTTACCGGTATCGCGTATATTATACGGCCGAGTAGCAGTATCTCGTCTCGTTTCATTCGCGGCTATACCAGTTAAAACGACTCGATACCTCCGCAGCTTGCAACTTTTCATCAACTCTTCACCGCCTTTTATTGCGATAGGCTCTCCGTCGTTTGCTCGGCTTCTTCTTATTTTCGTATTTCTTTCTCTTATCTTCGAATACCTCGCGCGGCTCGATAAAAGTGGGCAGGTGCCGATGTAGTCCGCTGTCGTATTAAGCACAAAATTGTTATCTTCGGGATAACCGGTCGAGCGGACAGTTGATTGCAGCTGACAGTCAGCTCGGCTTAAACCGCGTGTATGAATGACGTACGTGTGTTGATACGCGAGAAGAATTATCGAAGATTTTGACAATTCGTCCGGCTAGTTGGATGTGCACTAATTATATCGTCATTTATCAAATATTCCGTCAGCATCGCGTAGTAATTGTGAATAATAACGAATTAACCCCGGCAGGCATTCGTCATGCTTTATATTCGGCAATACGATTAAGCTCATTAGCTGCGGACTTATCTGATCGTTGAAATTTCATCTGCGTTTCAGGTTTCCACGGTCCTTATTTTACTCTCGTGAGAATTCGAACTGACCGTCGTTTCTCGTTATTCCACCTCGAGTATTAAGTCGTGTCGCATCCGATACACGTACACATATTCCGAACTTGTGTACGCATATCCGTACGTATTTACGATGTACAAACATACGTATACCTGCATAATATAGGAGCGCGCTGAGGACTGTCGAAAAATGATTTGGACCTTACATAATCCCTCGAGATACGAAGAGAGAAAAGAATGCCATAAACTCTCTTGGCATTCGGCGGTATGTATAATACGCGGCACCTGCAGTATTCGTACAGACACTCGAAGACGTGCTTGTGGTATAACACGTATGTGAACGGTGTATTTATAGCAGCGTATTCCACTACTCAAACAACGTCGGGATAAACAAGCGGGCTTAAACTTTCACGCGGAAGGGGAACGAGAAGAAGAGTAAAAAGAAAAAAAAAATGAGAGAAAACAAAAACACATACGCCTAGAGACGGTATAGCTAAAGTGCATTTTTATACACTTGTCACAGTTATTACAATACAGATGACAGATCGATGTCACTCTATCAAACATCATGGTATTAAATAAATATCTTCCTGCCAAATCTCGTTCCTCAAAGCTTGAAATGATCAACTATGTATACGTAATGACATAATTTTCTCAGCTGCGCCGCTTCTAACAGTTTAGCCCGATACAAGCATGAGCGTAAAATACGTGCGAAGTGTGTGTTATTGCACCGTTTGAGCGCGGCTATTCAACGATTTTCGATCTTTTATAGTCATGAAATTCCAATTACCCGGGGTCTCATCTTCCATCGCGTACAGGTGATAGTCGTACGGAACCGCGTGATGCGCTGGGTCAAACCTGCCTGAAACCGCCATCTTTATTGCGTGCTGTAAAACAGCTCGTTCAAAGAGACGATGACGTCGTCGGTGTGCGGTTTGAGGTGCGTGCATACAATAAATACACACGCACAAAGGTTCGCGTATTACTACGAGCTGCAAGGTGGGCAGGGAGGGAGGGGGAGGAAATTTCGCACATAGTAAAACAAGACGCCGCCGCTTCGGCATGCCGGGCAGGTTTATATCCGAGTGTGTACCTACGCGATGTAGACGGCAAATTGACGCGCGAGTGTAATACCGTACGTAACATACATCGGTCGAGTATAACGCTGGGAAGCTGCGGAGCAGAAAAGCGCCGTAGCGGTGAAAAACCGCCTGTCTGTGTTACGGCCTCGGACTCGCGGACCGCTCAAAGGGCACTCCAGCGTCAGCCCTAACGATTATCTCTAATGGCGCATGATACTATAAATCGGGCGCGAGTACGGCCGATTCGATCGGATGAGCGAGACCGGGAGAGTGCGGGAATAGAAACCGCTCCTGGCGATCCGCGCCGCGATCAGCTCGTCGGCCGTATCTTACGCACCTTATAACGCGCGTCCAGGACGAGAGACGCACGCCCGATATGCGGACGACGGTCCGGGCAACTCGGACCAGGAATCCGCCAGTTGTGTAAGCCCGCGCACCTGACTGCACTCCTGATCGGTTGGTCCCGGGGACCGTCCACGCTCCGCACAGAAGGCGTCTCGTCTAGTCCCCGTCGACCGAGGGTCCGGATCTGCACGTGTTGCGCGGACCCCGTGGGCATGCGGTCGTGGACGGACTCGGGCTCTTCGCGGACTCGACGCTATGCTGTTCCTAGGCGCATACCTACGCATGGTACCTGTACTGCAGATGAAAGAGAGCGCTGGCGGAAATTGTTATGGTAACGATCTAATTACTGGAGAGCCTGCCATGCCGGCCGTAGTTGGAGATGGAGAGATGGATAGATAGATAGATGGATGGATGGATGGCTAGATAGCTGCTGGATAGATAGACTTGGGGTATAATGGACCGGCGTGGTCGTGGCAACTGTATACTGTATACCGCTGTGTAATACCTGCTCGATGCGTCGACGCGGACTTCGTGATTTTGCATTACAATTATTACGTACACGCGTATGGATCCGAAGAGAAATACCGGGCGAACTTTATGAGCCAGTTGATCGTGGTTAGTCAGAGCGGTCGTAAAAGCTAGACGTCGTCATGCTGATTTACAGAAATGTGCAGGCCATGTTTCGCCACAGTTACGTAAAAGTGTTGCGGTACGTAATGTCATCGGTGTACGATTTCAGGTTCAACTGGCTCGATGGTGCTTCTCGGCAAACATCCTGAGTCGCGGAATGATTAGAGTTCTTTGGATCGTTGCAAACCTTGTTGGACAGTGCAGCGTCAAATTTGCCAATATCTCGACTTTGCAGTTCGAGCTGAACTCTTAAATCGCAATACGATCAGAGTACTCCTAACCCTCTGACGGGGTTGTAAACTATCGCGTACGGGTGTCTTCAAAACGTTTTGAATTCTGACCTAAGTTAGGCAGAAGAACATGTTTTTTTTTCTGTTTTACTTCAATCGCCTCTTCGGCAAACGTAAGCGTAGAATAACTTGAAATTTTGGTACTTAAAAAAATAAGTGGAACGAGAATCATTCGCAGGTAACGAATCAGACCGACGGTATATCAGGTACGTAAGCATCCAGTTATATGGAATGCTCTATACGCGTATTGTAATGTAACCCCGTAAAAAGAGGGCGAGGTGTATAAGAGTACGGGTCTGAGCATAGGCCGAGTTGAGATTTGCACTCGACGGTTTGTACTTAGCAATAAATAACTGCACAGCGGCTGGTGTTCAGGGTCTCTATATCCACTAACCAACGAACAACGCGAATGGAAGACATACGTAAGAAAAAGAAAAAGAAGAAGAAGAGGAAGAGGACGATGAGAAAAGCGCGAGGGCAAGGAGAGACGAGATAAGAGGAGGACGGAGGAAGGTATCACAGGATGTACCACGTATCGTAGGTACACGTACCTACACGTAGCAGTGGAACCGCGTGTGCGCGGACGATGTTTATACATACCGTCAGATTTCCACCTATCCCCCACCGTTCCTCCTCCCCCTCTGTGTCTCTCACGTCTCGTGGCGTGCCAAGGGCCTGTGTTACAATGCCAGAGAAGTACGAGTGGCGAATGATTTACATTATCCTGCACAACTACCATCCTACGACGGCTTACACCGCGTGCCTTATATCCATCCCAACGTCGCCTGCGCCACCTAACCGCGAGCCGCTTCTTCTTCTTCTTCTTCTTCTTCTTCTTCTTCTTCTTCTCGACCTGCTCTCTGTAACGCGCGTCAAGGTGTAGGTATGCACATGCATTTACGCTTTGTGAGTAGGCACATGCGCCGCGCGGTACATCCTCTCAGGGATAAAGATGTACCTATGTTCGAGTTTCACTTCGGATACGTCTGTCCGGAATCGTTTCAAATCTTCGCCAACGACTATCGCGTCACTTCTGCTGCTGCGCTATACTGTTAAATATGCCTACAGCCTGCAGTCGGCTGAATCATCGTCCTTGTTGCATTCTCACGAGTATCTTTGTCGTTTTGTTTACTCCCCGGACACGTCCGGAGTCGATATTGTTTAAAGGATGGCGGGTATGTTCGCGGTTTATCACTTAGTCAAAGTTGTTGGGCTCATTTGGTACGTTTTTAGCCGTTGACCGAGATTAAAGTTATTTCGTTTCCACTGAAACATGTCGCTTGATCGACTTGGCTAGACCTGTTCCAACGGATCTTCGCAGTTCCAACCACGTGTGGACAGATTTTCAGTCTCTGATCGTGACACTTTGACAGTGATCTCCGATTAAGTTAATTGAGGTGCATGGCATCAAGAGAACCGTGAGCCGAAAATACTACGGAGCTGAGAAGAAAAACGGTTTAAAAAGAACCGGCGAAATCTGTGAATATGAAAAGACTTTTTTCAATCGAACGTAAATCCGAACCGACACTCGCCACTCTGTACGCATACGTGTATCGTCTTCAAAAGATTTTCTCAAACGCTATTCCCCCGTTCCAAATTTTCGCCATTACACGTGTAGGCCACGTGGCCTCAATAACATTCTCGCCTTTTTATCCGTGGCGCTGCACTCCGACGTGTGGTAACAAAGTCGAAGGACCGCGTGCTTCAGCGGGTAGGTAATTGGACTTTGATTCGAACGATTCGGACGGCGATCGTCAGGCTAAGCAACAATAACTTTCCGAGTGCATCTCGACGGCGGTTAAAAGGCACTGCGGGGCATCGAGAAGGTTCCTTCGTCAGGGGCACTTATAATTTAAGCAAAAAAGGCCGACGTTGCGGCGCTCATTGGTGCTCGAGGAAGACTTTGCGGCGGTGCGTCCGAAGAGCGCTGGTAGCGCGGAATTCCGAGTGTGCGTGCGGACGCAGGTGAAGTGGAAGAGGACGAGGATGAGGGGCTGGTCCTTTCCATCCTCGGAAGCTCGGCTCCGGGGGTTACAGGGGCATTGTTGTTTGTCTTGGTTTGAATATTTTAATTGGACGCGCGTCCCTCGCTCCGCGGTCCGTGGTGTTATTTACCGTCTAACAACGGTCGGAAGACTGGTAATTAATTATCTTGTTTTGCGTTGCTTTATATGAAGAGATATAGCCGCTGCACGCCGAATCCCGTAACAATGCGCAATTAGCCGGATACGCGAAAGAACAATGCCCCGAGAGTCAGACCGCGGTCGGCGTGCATTAACGATTGCGTGCGGCGCACGCGAATTCGCGCTGATGCACAACTGCGTGCACTCCGCGAAAAACCGCCTCTCGACAAACACTCGGAGGACTTCCCCGTGTAAACGAGGGCTTTTGCGTGTGCGAACAGAGGGGACGCGATCACTGCTGCTGCTGCTGCCGCTGCCGACGCTTGTCCTTGGACGATTGCTCGGATGCTCTACGCGGCTTTAACGAGCTCTCGCGGCTCTCCGCTGCGGCAGCATCTCGCCGAGACCGATTGTTCGCCGCTCTGCGAACTGCTGTGGGAGAGTTTAAAAAAAAAAAAGGCAGACGGAATAAGGAGTTGAAAAAAGAACCCTGACGGGCTGCTCTTTTGCCGCATCAGAATCCGGCGTCCCTTCGCGGCCTTGCTCCGTCACCCCTTTGAACCCGTAATCGTTGTTGAGGCGTGTGCCCGGGGAATCAGCCTCCGGAAAGATAAATCCTGTAAAAAAACCGGGAGACGTTGGATGGATCGAACCGCCCACGGGACTAATTGTCATGTCCCCTAATCCGTGACCGATTGAAACATGTTCGGCGGGCAGCTCGTCCGAACCGGCTTGACGACGTTCTGGGGAAATTTGACCGCAATTGAAAAACCCGAACCGGTAGAAACCTCGCAGCGGGGAGTAAATCGTAACATCTGGTAAACTTTTTCCAGCACGAGAGCAGGCGGTGTTGGCCTGTGTTAATATCGGAAGAATCTGCAGCGAAGAGAAATCGCGGGAGGGAAGTGAGGAGGCGAAAATTATATTTTACGAATTGAATTTCGCGATGAGAAAAGAATTTGTTTGCTATTAAATCTGCGGACGAATAATTAAGTGACGTTTTCATTTCCCAATACGGCGGATTGTTTCCTGTCTGCACTGCGGCGGGAATCGAAAGATTGCACGCAGCCAGCTAGGGAGGCTGGAACACGGAGTGACGGGTATACGAGCCTAACGAGAGCTCGACGAGATCGAGGAAAGACAATAAACTGCAGTGAAGTCTATAAGCGTGTGCACGCGGCGGAGGGCGCGTGTATATTAATGAAAGCGCAGGTTGTATCGCCTCTAAATATAGACCGGCGACTGTATAAGGCGTAGATACACGTATACAAATGTATAAACGACCGTAGGAAATGTGAAACGTTCTGTCCCGTGACGCTTCCATTTTTAACCTGGCTTTAATCTCGTCAGCGGGACGCGGTAAGTTTCATTTTTCTCGAACCGTCCGAGAGTGTAAAGTAGTTTTGGAATAATAGACACAGAGGAAGCATTATATCGAGGCCACGTGACGCGGAGAAACGGACCGCGCGGCTCTTAACTCGCACCGTTCGTATAATGCGGGTTCGGTGAGTCGAGTAGGTGTTCCGAACCGCCTTATCACTTTAATGAGGCGGTCTCAAATATTTGAAGTTTTCAATGCTAATTGCCCGCATGCAAATTGCTGACAATTGCCTTCGCATCAACTGTTTATCGACTCTTCACAAATAAGTTGAACAAAGAAGCTTGCGTCACCTTCAAACTTGTTTGTTGTAAACTTCCTATATTTGCTGGTCAGTTAACTCACTTGCCCGGGCACAAAACAGCTCAACGCGTTATAATATTGGATCGTAGGCCGACTGAGCTCCGAAAAATCGAGCTTCCTATTTTTTTTTTTGATAATTATACACGAATCGTCTGCAGATCATTTTACACCCAGTTTTAAAACGACTTATTCGTCATGTTACCAATTGAGGAACAAAAAAAAACAATTATGCAGACTAGTCTGCTTTCCGCAAGCGGTGAATAAGAAGGTGCACGTAAGTTGTAGAAAAAATCAACGGAATTGTCATTTTCTGAAACTAGGTAATAGAAAATATAGTGAGTTAGAAAAAAAGAAAAAAAAACCGTAACAGCCTAGGCATTGTGCCAATTGAACTTTCGTCACTCCTGTGCAAGAATAATCGTATGAAAATCCATCTACGCGGCGTAACATCGACGAATTGGCAATTGTTACGGGGTACGCGAGCTGCGTGCAGAAATTGAAATTGGCGAGGGTGAGGCGCCTCGGTTGGGGTTGTGACAAAGGTTAACAACGACGTGCAAGCTTCCGAGTGGCGGAGGGTGGTTTGCCCCCGTGGGGTTAGGCTAGGCGAATGACCTCGAGTTCAATGTCAATGTCAGTGGGTTTCTGGGCCTCGGAGAGAGCGAGAGAGGGAGGGCGGGACGGATGGAAGAGAGTGAGATGTCCGTGTCAGCGTCGAGAGGAGAGAGCGGACCCGAGCAAATGTAATTATGTTGGAATCAATGACAGAGCCGGAGGATGTCCCCAGCGTATTGATCGACGAGGTGCTCGGACGATGTCCTGCCGGTTGTGACGGTGGCGCACCTGCGTCGAGAGAGGCGAAGATCTTCCTGCCGTTGTGCGACGCCTTCGACCGCCGGTTATGTAACCAGGTGACTCCTACACCGCCGCAGGAGCGTAATTTCATTACTTTCTATATCGCTGGTGCAGCGACCGTTGGATTGATCTTGACGAGCGTCTCCGTGTGCGTGTCTGTGTACGAGGTGTCGGATCTCTCTCTTCCTCTCTCCTCCTCTCTCGGTCT
The DNA here is from genome assembly GCF_021901455.1 of Neodiprion lecontei. NCBI lineage: Eukaryota > Metazoa > Arthropoda > Insecta > Hymenoptera > Diprionidae > Neodiprion > Neodiprion lecontei. The sequence continues at coordinate 7,150,470 of NC_060265.1, forward strand.
CTCGCTTTAATTAACATCGTCGAATAACCTGGCACAAAAACTAATCGTGCCCCGCAGGGGTCAGCCTGATTTTTCAATTACATTCAATGCTGAATGCGTTAATGAAACGTCAGTGCCTAGACACAATGCAAACAAACCGTCGACGTACGTTGTTTTTCATTCTTTAACTTTTATTTTTTGTTTTGTTTTTTCTCTCTTTTTATCTCTACGTACGAACGAGTAAAAAACCTTTTTACACCGATTTACACACCTCGGCGTTATATCATCATCACCATCATCATCATCATCATCGTGCCCTCGATTCGACGGTAATAGGTTAATTTAACCAGACGTCAAACACGCTGTGGGACAGGTGCGCATGTTGCTACAAGCTTATACGGTGCGAAACAATTGTATTAACTTTGGAGATACGGGAGAGAAAGCACGAAACTTTGCGTTTATACCTAGAGGGAGGAAAAAAAAATGAGAAGGTGATTGAATAATGTTAATTACATTGAGATTAGCTGTGTCGTGATTTAAGAAACGTTGTCTGCAGTCCGGGTGGAATTGTATTAAAACCATGGTCCGACATATTTTATTCAGCAGATAGATATTCTCAGCGATCGGGTAACTCGATTAATATAAGGAACGATAATCACAGGAAGTTTTTACGACGGAGGGAACCATTTGATATTTGAAATCAGAAAACGAAATAAACCGCAATACTAGTTTTGGTGTCGCGGATAACAACCCGAAGTGCCGATAGATGTCAACGAACGGTGCTCGGTAATAGCGACGCATCGTGATTTTTTTGATTTTTCGTTTTATTCATTCGTTTGAACGTATTCTTTACAATTTGGATTCAACAAGTTTTGCCAAAAGTTATTATCACAATAAATTCGCAGAGTTATGTCCTTACTTTATTGTATAATAAACGTGTAACGAAAACGGAGACGTTCCTTAATAGAAATTATCGCAGTCATTTGCCGTCGAATATACATATATTACAGGTATGTCAGCTTCCATACATACGCGACCTTCCGAAAACTTATTGCGAATAAATCTTGCAAAATATCGTGTAAAGAAGTTGATTCCGATGCTAATCGGTGGCGCGGTTCGACGATCATATGCGAACGTATACGTAAGAGGTTTTTGGAGCTGTTGTACCTGTTCAGTCACGGATAGTTAATCACCCATGGCTGTACGTTTTGCGTCAAAGAAAATAGGCGAAAAGGAATTCAAGACTTAAATAGACGCTACTAAGTACTTAATACGAGCAAACGTGCAAGGCAGAGGCTGCGTCATTTAACAGTGAGGACGCCGAGCGCCGTGACGACGTGCTAATTGCGGCTGCTTCTCCTTCTCCTTCGTCTTCTCCTTCCTTCTATTTTTTTCTGTCATTTTAATCCTTTTTATTTATTTATTCTTATCCCCCGCCGTTTCCCTCCTCCTCATTTTGTTCTCTCATAACCGTGAACCACCGAGGACCGTGTGAACTCGAGCTGCAGGAATCGAGATTACGAAGATGCCGTCCGTGTGCGCAGACACTTCCATGCTCACATTATACGCCCGTACAACCATGCCATGTGTATAATAAACTCTCCATGCAAATCGACAGCACAACGGCGGCCTTCCGCGATCGATGCCCACGCGTCTTTGAATGGGCTTTGATTGCGACAAACAAACCATCCCGATGCCTTGTTTCTTACGCCCTTCCACCCCCACCCCCGCCGACAATCTGTGTCTGTATACCTCTGCTACCCCCTTCCTTTATACCCTTGGTTATACACTCGTGCCAACAAACCCAGCAGCGTTCTCGCATAGCTCGAAACCCACGTCACGAAATGCCGTTGGATCGTAATATTATATATATATATATATATCAACTTTGACAAATTGGGAAAACACGTAGCGTCGTAATCGTTATCGTCGACGAATCTCAACGGTTGTTATCTGCAAGATTCCGGGACGAGTGGTCATTCCTTCGTTATCAGGAATTCGTCGCTAGTCCTTTCGAATAATTCCAAAAAATGATGTTTCTACACGAACGTTTACTGTACATATACATATATACGTATATATGAGAATCAAAAGTAATTCTCTGCTATTCAGTCATTATTTTTCTGACATCATCGCGATTCATTTACACTTGGGCAGGAGAAGCGACGATGAATGAGGGAAAAAAGAATACAGGGAGAGGTGGAAAAAAAAGAACGTATCATAAAAAAAATGTATAAAATTCCGTGAGACAAACGAACGTCGTTGAACAATATTCCTCCTCTCGCTCCCTGCAGGGACGTCGGATGAGGGGGTGGGGTGGGGGTGGAAGGGCGGGAGGCTGCAGAGGCGAACGGGAAGAATAACAGGCGTCGAGGGGCGCGAGTCGCGGTCGACGAGGTGCCGAGTGACACAAACGACACTTCATCAGTTTGAACGGGAGAGCTGTCGACATTGTCTCTGGGTTGAGCTCTGAGCTCTGAGCTCTGAGCGACGTTCACGGTCCCGGTGTCCTCCTCGTCCTCCTCGTCCTCCCTGGAGCTCGGTGTCTCCCGGCTCGGTCGTCGTTAGGCTCACCGAGGATCACAATATCTCGCTGGCTACGACGACTCGACGAAAAAACTCTTTAGAAATTCAATTCTTTGTTTTCTCCTGCTTTTGTCGAGCTGCCGCTGCTGCTGCTGCTGCTGCTGCTGTTGCCAGAGCGTGCCGAGATACACGCTGGCTTAGAAAACTACCGGCTTCGTCCTCCTCCTCCCCCTCCCACCGCCCCAACCACCTCTCACGCTCCCACACTCACCGTTTATCTCTCCGTCGAGACCATCGGAGGATTCTCCGAGAGCACCTACGCACCGAATGCTAAAGCTAAGCGGCGATACCGTTTATCCGTTTCTATTGTCGTCAGAAACCCGGCGGCGAGTGCTTTTCGAAATTCTATGACACTTTTGTGGGAACCATTCGGCATCTGGTTGGTACTTTTTACAGGCGCAGCTAGTATGCCTTCTCGCACGATTCTAGATTTCGAGATAATTGTCTCGAAAGCATTTGGAGATCTTTCGGATGAGATCATTTTCAATGACCATCCGAAGTGCTTGGACTGTTGCAATAAACATTGTATGCGTAGTAATTACATAGTGACGAGTGAATAGTTGTGAAGGAAATTTTATTAGTGCATCCCGTGTCTGTGAAATTCAGAGAATAAGAAGATATACACGCGAGAGTCTCGTGACGTCACCGCAGTGTTGGCGAATCTTGTGACGTCATAGCTTTCGGATGGTACGAGTTGACTCCGAAGAACGAAGCGAGGCAAGTTTACTTCCGAATTAAACTTCACCTTTAAAAATTCCAAACACAAGACTGTTAGTATCGTCTTGTATATTTCTGTGTACACGTATATGGAAAATTCGATGCGAATCCAACCAACGTCTGACCCTAACCATTTTTGATATTGTTTAAAAAATTTTTACCCAATTGTCCCAACAATGAAACAGTTCAGATTTTTCATTCAATTGACTAATTATTTGTAAATATTGACAGTTATTTTGCAGAAGAGCCTTTCTAAATTTATCAAAAATTGTATTTTCATATCGAAACATTTGAAGACCGGGATGTATACGTACAAAAATCTTGCGGTACCTATGTAAACGTAAACCCAACGATAATTCTCAAAAATGGCTCTAAATTTTCCCTTTCGCGCATCGAAATTGAGGATATCAATCACCGAATCGCGGCTCGACACGCGCTTCCATTCGCACCCTTGGTAGAAAGGGGGCGAAGGAAGGCTTCGCGGGGGGGGGGGGGGGGGTATTATGGGTGCGAAGGAGCTGGTTTCCGTGGAATAATTGCAATAATCGGCTTTCGGCACTCAGAGGCTGCCCGGCGCCTCGTCGTTGCCCAGAGGCGGAACAAGCGGTGGGCTGATTCCGTACTGATTCGTGGCTGATTGTTCCATTCTGAGAGCCGGCATCCCCCTTCGTCCCTCGACCGCGGGGGGCTTCGCGGTGAAACAGAGAGGTGAATACGAGCATAACCGCATCGCATTCGGAGAGGCCGGATGGCCGCGAAGTCACGAAGCCCCCGATGAACGGGGGTGGAGGGGGCCGGAGGGGGGGGGGGGCACACACCCTCGCCTCGCCTCGCCTTTCTACGTGTCGGACAAAGTTGCGGATACAACAGTCGAGGGTGTCGGGAGGGGCGGAGGGGGACACAATCCAGCCGCTCGCGAAACAATCACTGATTTCTTCACGCGTGATTGCCTCGCATTGTTTCTCGCCTCACAAAGGCCTCCTTCTGCCGACAGTGCAACGATGTAGGTTATACGTATACGTATATGTATATACATACACGCATAACTACAAAGGATACTCTCGGATCGAGGCTTGTCGTCTTCTCGACGTTTATATACCCATTCATGCGTGCTAAAACAATTTTTTATGTATTCTAGTCTTTTGTTCGTCGTCGGATTATTTGATTCAGCCGATTCGGGGGATCGGTTTGTAAAAATAAAATTCTTTACTATGTTTCCGGTTCTTAATGATCAGCGTGTTATTTCGAGGATGCGTTTTAGCTGTGGCATGGATAAAGAGAGAAACGTTTTATTTCATCCGAGACAGATTTACGTTGTACTTGTACTTTCTTGAGAAAAGAAAAGAAGATGTGATTATGTGATTAGTGTAATGACATTTTTCGATTCCTATTTACCGTTATCTCTCAACTGAGATACTGATATTTCTAAGCTGAGTTAAAAACATTTTGATGGTTAAAAAAAGAAAAAAAAGTCTCGTCAAATTCTTGACCCGCCTCGAACAAAAGATATCTCGAGACGGTTCGTTTTAAAAAACTGAATAATTTCAGGATTGATTTTTTCGATCAGTCCCTTAGCCTGGACAATTAGAAAAAAATTAAGAAAAGCAGCTGTGCATGGAAAGTATAATTGAGGGAAAAAATAAATATGAATCGATCGTATACGCGTTCGAAGAGAGAGCAACGCGTTATACACGTGAGTGAATTGTAAAAAGAAAAGGCAGGTATGATAATAATTGAATTAACGAATAACCGAGTGATTGGAAACGTTAAGAAACGGCGAAGGGAGAAAAAAAAAATTTTTAAATTAGAAACAGCGTTCCTAGGTGACGATGTTGCGTATCGTACCGTCGGCGTCGAGAGCGGGAATCAGCAGGAGGGAGGATGACGGGCGCTAAGTGGTCGTTGGTCGGTCGACTGTCGGTGGAACGAGGAGCGCGGTCATAGTCTTAGAATGCAATCTCATCGGCCGGCGACATCGCCATTATACGACGGTAAATAAAAATAAAAGCAATTAAATATCTTAATTAAGGCTATTAATCAAGAGCCTCGGACGCACTTTCCGTGAGGCTCGATTCAGGTATGGGAGGCCTCTGAGCTATAGGCATTCGTGTTATTCTCGTACGCGTGCTGCGGCTTCGCTACGACGCCGCGATGCAATATCTTGGCATATCGACGGGTATGCGTGCATCGATTGCATTTTATACAGGCTCGCCTACGGCGTTTACACGCGTAAGTACGTATACGGTACGTGAATATACCAGGGATAAAAAAAAAAATTCCCTTCAAATGCCAATAATTATGCGGAAATTGTAACATCTCGTAATTAGTCCCGCTTTATGTACTGCGCGGAGAGCAGCGCGGCTTGTTCCAGATTATATAACTAATCTCCTTGGGGAATATTCTTGTAATTGCAGTCTAATTAATATATGATGTATTCCGTTAGGTCGATATTTCTTTGCAAACGATATTATTACATCGCTAACTCCAACCCTCCTAGATAAAGGAAACTGTATCACCCGACGTTGCGCGTATAGAAATCGATTCGCGAAATATGATCAGTTTTTGCAAATCTCTTTGAAGTTCGATAACTGCGGATGAGAATTTAATTCCCTGTATTACAGTCTCGCAACCATTAATCGCGGATATTATTATCTGTGATAAGAATCTTCAAAGGCGAATCGTAAGTCCCGCGACTCTTGTTACTTCGCTGACTTGCACTCACATTATTTAACGAAAGTAAGTACGATTGAACAACTCCTGCGGTTCCCGTCCGAATTATGGGGTTTTTGCCTCGGGATTTCGAGCGGAGGTTGTCACATACGGTGCATAGAGATACCGGGCAGCATACCGTATCGGTTGTTCGGCGATTACCGCCCGGAGTAGGCAGTTGGCACGGCAGAATGACCGGGAGGTATATAATAAGAGTCGCCAAGGAGGAGGACGAGGTTCTCCCTCTCTCGCGGAGAGTCCGCCTTATAAGCAGGAACTCGTCGCCGTAATCCTCGTGTGTAGGTATTTTATACAACCTCATACGCCATAAAATATCGATATTTATTGACATTGCATAAGGAATCTTAAGTCTTTATGCCCGCACCGGCGAGGCGCGCAGGGATAAGGCGAACCTAACCGGCCGCTGCGAGCTTCTTTGCCTTGCTCGTTTTATTCTCAATGGAACCAGCCTGATCGCACAAACACACACAAAACGCACACAAATTGACTCGCGAGCGAAAAACGACCAATTAATAAAAGAAACAAAAAAGATCCGGGGGAAAAAAACTCCAAACGATACAAGGCTTTCGATTCCCGCGTTATTACGAAGAGGAAGAAGAAGAAGAGGAAAGGAGAGGCTGAAACCACGTGATATAACTTACTCGGTATTTCCTGACGGAAGAACTTACAAACCGGAAGATCATTGATCAAGTGCGGGTGGTTAATTTGATCCCTGTATTTTCATGCAAGGATCATAAAACTAATCGATCATTCATTCTTACTTGTTTCAAATACTAATTTATCCCCCACTTTCCCAATTTCGGCGTTCTTCGAGTTTTTAGTCTCCGAAAAAATTTATGGCCAAACTTGTAAAACGTATACTTGTTTCTGGTGGAATAAATCTAATCAATTATTGAATTATAATCACTGAACACATGCGACAGCGAATATCGAGAGGATATTTTAGGCGCACGATTGATTAGAAAATAAAAATTTATCCGCCTTGACCATTTGCATAAGTTGATAGATAGATCGATCGGTAGGCAAGGTCGCCCGGAATCGGTGGATCTACCACCTCGAGGGTCGTAATCGCGCCGTCTCGTCGTTTCTGCGGAGCCGAGGTGTCACGTCACGGCTTGAACACCTCGAAGCTGCCAGGGGGAAGTCGCGGCATTCGACGTAGGTACGTGTACACCCAGGCGTAATTAGGTTGTCTGAAACACTCCGCGTCTCCAGGATGCCGGGGCGCCACGCCGAGACATAATGCACTCAATGTCCTCGGGTGGTGGTGGAGCTTTTTTAGAAAGACCAGAAAATAGAAGGGTCACAATACACGTGAATTTTAAAACGTCAAAAGTCCAAGTATAGAAAAATCGAAATACAATATGTAAAATTGTCAGAATTCTGGCGATTCTGTATTCTGGCTTTCTATACTTTGACCTTTCTACATTCCGGTTCTCGATCTTTCTACATTTTTAACTCCGTGAAATTTACTCTGTCCTCTTGTCCATTCCCGAATTCTTCCTTTTTTTTTCTGTCGTCGAACATTTCATCGATCTGCAAATTTTCATCTCTCGTTGTTATCGGTATAATAATTAGAATTATTCCGCTGTGACGCTGTACAACGATCATTTTTTTTTTTTTCAAGTTCATTCAGACTTTGCAATGTTTTAATAGGAATTTCTTATGAACGAGAATTTTACAGATAAGTATTCGATATTTTTTTTTATTTTTTTTTTTTTCACCGAGATTGACGCACCCTTTCAATGATTTTCTTGTGACCTTTTTTGAATTCCTGTGAGAAATTGAAAACTATGAAATATGAACTATGAATACGTGCATTAAATTGTCTATTGAAAACAAAAAACCAAAAAAAAAACACTCTGAATTTCACACGTGTCACGAGACTTCCTTGCGAATTTCCGTCGGTTTAAAACGAAATAAATTGACGACAGTGGCGATAGACGGGTTTCTTTCCGGCGTTTTTCAGTAAGGTAATACAGGCAAAGCAGAGGCGGAAATTAGTATATTCTATCGAGGGTACGTCATAGGTGCTCCGTGCAAGGACTCGGTGCTGTAGGATCTAGGCAGAAGCGGCAAGGTGATCTCAGCGGTGATTATATATATCATACGCGTCGCAATAGTGTCGCCCATCGTGTTGCATACGGTCCGTGGAAGATGCTGCGGGAGTGAACGCGAGTAAATGGAAGGCAATTTTTATATTTCCGCGAGTGTAAAGGAGCTGACGATGCGGCTGACGCCCCAGGATATGAGTTGGGAACGAACTTCGCCTTACAGCTCTCGCTCTGCATCCTTGTCTAGCCGCCGCCGCGACGCCAAGCGCCGCATGCCAATCTAACTACCGGTAAGAGCCAACTTCCGCGAATCGAATGTGGGAGCTGCAGAGACCGTCTACGTACATACACATCTAGGCTATCCTCCGCCTGGTAAAATCGAGTTCCTATAACATTCGATCAGCGGCTGCCTCCTTCGTCACTTCTCTCTCTCTCTCTCTCTCTCTCTCTCTCTGATCCCCCGCCATTCCCGCACCTACCTAACTTCGGGAAAGTTATTAGCCGCGCTCCTTGATTGTTATCGCCAACTTCCGGCAGCCTGGTCGCGCGAGCTTCTTTTCGCTATTTTCCTTCCGATGTTAACTTCGCGACACAGTTTGGAAGGTGGAGTTGGTCTCGTCGCGTATATACTTCCATTTTTGGGCTCCATCCTTACTTTCCGTTTATGAGGTATTTTTCGTTTTCGACGATCAAGAGCATCGACGTCTGCTACCAAATTTCACTCGGAGCTTACCCGCAGGGTTACACACTTCAAATCTGTGGTCTTCGATTGCTCGATCAACGACAATCAGGCCGCATACACGCCGCGGATTCTAGAAGCGTGAGACGATTCTGCAAGGACCGGGGAATTTCGGGCTTAACTCCGTTCGTTCGTCACTTGATCATTGTTTTGCTAACGCAATATCCACGGGTTATACAATCAGACGTCGTTACACGGCGCTGCTAAGGCTGCTGGGTTCCTCCTCGACCTCGACATCTCGCTCCACGGCATATATGCGTTTGCCCGTGTGTGTTCGCGAAGGATATACATATACGTACGTACATATACGCGAGACATTCTACTCGAACTGTATATATACATAGACACATTCGCCGCGATAATTGTATTTCCCTGATTACGGGAGGCTGAAAAGGCCCCGCCGAATCCCCATTGCCAAGATGCCGCCGCTGCGAATTGCTCCAGACGATAACACATAATACCCGCCAGGAGGCCGCGTGCAACGGTGTTTCGCATTTTCCACTCCCCGGCAGAAGCGTGCTTTTGATTTCGGACGACGACGTGAATCGGCGTATAATCGATTCCTCGGGCGGCTGATTTTGTTCCATTCTCCCGGTCCTTCCGGACTCCTGCGGACGGTTGAGTTACATCGAGAGTCGCGGATAAGTTGCTGCCAGACAATTATCGGCAACGTATCTACGTGTATTACACATAATGGAGAAGCGGCGAATAATGCCGGGAGCATAACACTCGGGTTATAATTTACGGACGATCGGTTTCTTCTCCCGCGATTTTACGGAGATAATCGAGGTAAGTGCACCTCGCGTTGATACTTTTCGATCCTTTCGTCCGATCGTTGAACTCTCGAGCCGCGCGCGGAGCGAAACGGCGACTTAACAATTAATTCGTCCGGTAGGCTGGTATCCCGTACATGTGTGTGATATGCAGGCATCCAGCATCACGATTTACAGTAGACACCGTGGACCATGGTGAGGAGTAATTATAGCCGATGGACGATGATATTTACGACCACAAAATGAATTAGGCCTGCAGACTCGCGTGGTGCGGTTTCGATCGTTTATACCTAGGTATGCCTGCATGACCGTCGAGGATGGGGAAAGAATTCGATACGATTGCAGGCCCCGGATTTTTTGGTAAAAACACCTTGTTTACGACCAGTTATAAAAGCCTTCCTGCATACACGCACGTACGCATACATTCATACATATTATATGTATGCATAGGCGATCGTACTCATTTTTGTTTTACTGATTAACGTTTTACCGTTTTCGAGAGCCCGCGTTTCGGTTCTACAAATCTCATAACACCAGGCAACTCGGGCCTCTACCAGTCACGTTACAATCTCGAACAAATAATGTGTGTCGCAACTGTATAATTACGAACGTTATTTTCTAAAACACCGTTATATGCCGCATCTTCTTCTTCTTCGTCCTCGTGCTCGTCTTCCTCTTATATTCCGCTTGTTCTTTCAGATACACTTACGGTCGTCATTCGTTGCAGCGGCAGCAGCAACGGCAGCAGCGACCGCCGCTCATCTTTCAAACGTAAAAATCCTCGGTTAGAACGAAAGCCTCTTGAACCAAACTATTGTGTTCGCGGTTACGCAACGACCCCGGGTACCCAGTTTCCACACATACCTTTACCATCTCCAAAGAGCCACTCAATCTTCAGCGTCCAACAACGACCTGCCTTGGAATACTGTACAACCGTGCGTACGTATTCCGGGACGCAAGCTCCGGCTCGACCGTTGCACACGTACCTTTGTATTATATAACCAACGCGCACTCGGCCAACGGCCGAACGCACTTTCCTTCGATCTTCAGCCTTCGGGTCAGTCAAAAAGTCGGAGTACGTTCTTCCTCATCGTTGATCAAGATTGTTATTCTCGATTCCATCGCGCTGCCTCTCCTCGGCCAGATCACAAAGATTACTCACTCTTCGTCCGTCGAAGAATCTTCCTTTTTCTCGCTTCGTCTTTCGTATACTTGCACGGGGCAACGTCGATTGCAATGTGAATTTTGTTACGATCGATCGACTTCGCCTGCAGTTGAAATTGAGTTATTCTCGTTTCTCTTCAAGTTTAGAACTGTAGAATAGAATGATCTATTAGTTATCTTAAAGATGCACGCGCTGTTACACAGGTATTTCTGAACCAAGAAATTCCAACGGTACATTGCAACGTAAGCTTTGAAAAATTATAACACCCGTGAACCGCTAACTTGAATTATTTCTTTCCATATTCGGAGAAAAAAAATAAATAAATATTAACGCTCTCGCATACAATTTACCAGTGAAGTTAAACGCGCACGTCCGATTGGAAAGCGTGTCCCTTTGAAGTATCAAGGGACTGCTGATGCACCTGGGTGTCCGACAGATTACAGATGTATATTCTGGCCGAAGCCTCTGAAACATTTTGGTTTACTTGCCTCTTCGTTCTATTTGCTAACCTCAAGGATTCAATAACACTTGGCGACTGCGTAATACGCGTATACATGTTGACTGTGTGTGTTCGTTTGACGAAGCATATTATATACCGTCATGCATACGTCGTTCTCAGGTGTTCTCTTCTCTGGAAAAGACCTGCAGTTTCCTGTTTTTTATTTTTTCGATACTTTTAAGTATTTTACCCTGCAGGTGATCGATTGTCTCTGCGCGATTGATATCGACGAAAAAGACAGAATGACAAGCAGCACGGAATTATAATCACGGGGTTGAAATCCGCGCGTTTCATTTAAACAACTAATGACAGAAGTGCCTCGTAATATCCCCCGATATAATAATGATATACGAAGGGAACGTCGCCCCAAGCTCGAGTGAAAATAGCGGGCCTCGAAAGCCTCTGTCGAACCCATCGATACAGCGGAAATTTGAGGGAGGTTTGCGGGCGGCGAGTGCGAAAACAAATCACATTAGTTCTGTCTAATGGTTCAACTTTAACAATTTGCATGGGATTACCGTAATCCTTTGCTGATGGCGCACAACCGCAGGACACAAATAATAAATGCTTCTTTGGTTGGTATAACCGAATCTGTATTACCTATACCCGTACCTAGGTATGTACCTGTAGCCACACGTATACGTACAAACGATGATAAGACTCGCGGCGCGGAATTGCGTCAGCAAAATCCAACAGGATTCAATTCCAGCTAGCGATCGTCCCGTTTCTCAAGGTGTAGGTATGCATCCTGTATTTATCGACGTTTCTCCGGCGTTCCGGCCCTTTGATTTATTTACGTAGACCATCGTCGAAATCTCCGCAAAAATTACGCCCGCCGCCCGCATTATTCCGCTTTCGCTTTCCCGCCGATGTCAAATTGGCCGGAAGACGTCAAGCTTCGCCTATGAGAGCCGGAAGTGTCTAGCTGCAACCTCGCGTCGTTCACCCCAGGTTCGTACGCGTGTTCGTGAGGTCACCTGGCAAACAAAGCCCGATGCCCCGGCCTCTAGCCGCATGTACCGCGTCCGTCAATATTTGCCAATTAGTCGACTACTATATTTGGGACTCGACTAGCACCGTTCACCAATCACCACCACCCGTGTGTACCGGCTCAACTCGCCGAGAAACGCCTCGATACCATCGCGAACCGGAACTTCAAGGGCTCTTGGCATCGATGATCGTGCCTCCGAAGGTTCCGTCGATTGAAATTCGACTTCTTTTTCGTTCTCGGATCAGCTCGCGACGCGAATTTGACGTCACGATGTCCCGACTTTCCGATATTACGTCGACGAGGCGATAGAACGTAAATGTGAAGCTCAGAGGTATCACAAGAAGCGGGTAGTTGATATTGTAATTATCTTGATTATAAATTGGTCGTCACTTTTTATCGTTTAAGATTGCGCGGATGATGAATGCGGAGAGCATCCGGCAAACCGTTACCTTCACCTATGGTAGTGGGCACACATCGCGCATACAGCCGTAACCTACGTAGGTATAAAACACATCTCTTACCCTCGCGCGCAAGTTTCTTTATTATACTCGACGCTGCTGTGAGCTTCGGCCGATAAATTGCTCAACAGAGAGAGAGAGAGAGAGAGAGAGAGAGAGAGAGAGAGAGAGAGAGTGATAGGGGGGGGAATGGAAAGGAAGAAAAGACACGGTGAAAATAAAAAAGAGAAATGATTTTCTTTGGCTAACACAGCCGCGTCCGAGACCCGCGCCGACGACGACTCGCCTCGGTTTACACTGGCGCTGTTCAAATACTTTACTTTGTTGTTATAACAAGAGGCAGTTTTCAACTTGGACAGTCGGAGAAGAAGGACGACTCAAGGAATAAGACGGCCCTGCCAGGAACGTTCGGTCGGCCAGCCGCCCGTCTAACGTTGAATCTTTTATGGTTTAACCCGAGCCTAAACCGTTATAATGAACTTAATGGATACCTGCTCGCCTCTGCTGCAGACGTGCGGCTTACTCTCGCCGCTTCGTGACGAAATAATTGTACATTGTTGAAAACTTTCTGCCTCATCTTTTTTCACCTTTTTTCCACTCTTATTCCCTTTTCTCTCTCACTCACTCTCCCTCCCTCTCCCTCCCTCCCTCCCTCTCTCTCTCTCTCTTATCTGTATCTCTTGGGTTTAACGTGTATTTACATATATATGTTGGTATATTATATACGGCGTGCAAGCGTGGTCTATGGCTAATTGCTTTTCTATAATCAAGGCTTGTCCTCCTCAACCGTCCACTCCTTTCTACCTCTGGTTCTCTCCTTATCTCTATTTAACAGCCTGCTAATTATTCCGCGACTTGTAAGAAAAAAGTATTGAACAGTTTTTGCCAATCGCAGACTCTGAGCCAAACGCGATGTCGAGGATATACGTGACAGAAATTTTTATACATTTTTTTTTATATATTCTTCGGGACGTGGAAAGAATTGACCTTGCATTGCATAAATTTTAAACCAAGGTTGAAAATAGTGTTACACAAGAAAAAAAAAAAAATCGTATTCTGTAATTTTGCTCTCTTAGCTTAACTTCAGAGTTTTGTATAAAATTTGCCAAATCGCACCGATCGCACCCAATGAAAAGAAATCCAAACATGTGATACCTCGTTTCCTTTTTTTTTTCTTCTTTTATATCTTCCCTCGTTCAGGATAAAATTCTCACGTTGTACGGAAATTTTTTACCCTACGAAATTGCAGAGTGCAACAAACTCGCCGATCGCATGCAATCAATCGCTAAATCCGAACAAGCATATACGTATAGCTATTAGCCTCACTTATAGTTTCGGCAAAACCTATTATTTTCGACATTGTAATGTGATGTGAAAAGAAAGAAAGAAGAGACAAAATAAAAAAAAAAAAAAAATAAATAAATAAAAAAAAATTGGCCCGATCGCGTGACAAACGATGCGTGCGCGAGTGGATATCGGTGTACGTATACCAACGGATGAAATGAAACGAAATTAAAAAAAAAACAACACGCAACACCAACGCGAGGTATAACGTGCCTACATCGCGCGTCAATTGGAAAGAGTGTGAAACGTTCGGACAGCTTTCTCCAAAGTATAACAAGGTGTATCGCCTTGGGTATATTATCATCGTTCTCCGGAGAGGAGTTACGGGAGGAGTGACGGGGGGAGATAACGCGTGACGCGGATTTCACACGCGAAAAAGGACGTCGCGTCCGCGGCAATCGGTCCGCAATTAAGGAGAGAGACGCGCAAACGCGAGCCGGCGCGATGCGATGCGAAGCAAAAGCGAAGCGACGAGAGCGAGTCTGAACCGAACTGCCGGTGCAGCAACGCAGCGCGGAGCGGAGCATTGGGTTATATGAAAGGTGTTCACAGGTGTACCGCTTATATACGTACATGATCTTCTCGCGAGTTTCATACACGCACGAAGCTTGCTGGCAGGCAGGGTCGGTTGGGGGAGGGGGAGGGGGAGGGAAAGGGAAAGGGGAGGGGGGGGGGGGGGCAAAACGGGGGTCGTACATCTCCCGCTGCTGCAGGCGCGAGTTTATACGGCGAACCCTGATGCCTGTGGGACGCTGCTGAAGGTACGCGATCAGCGCCCAAGGGAACGCGAGTGTATACCTGTATATATATACCTGTGTGTGAGTGTGTATATATATGTATATGGGTACGTATGGGAGGTACGGGGTAAAAGGATCGGGAGACCGAGGAGAGTAGATAAACCGGGGCGAGCCTCCATCAGCCCGGCTATTTCTTCCCGTGACAATAAAAATTATAGGCTATCTGGAGTGGAAAACAACAGGTCGCCATCCCTCCTCCCCTATCCCCCTATCCTTCTATCCTCGTCCTCCTCCTTGTCCACGGTACAGGGAAGAGGGGATCAGCCTCCAGCATCCCGTGGACCCGAGTCAGCGCTCCACGTCGCCTCTGCACGCCCGGATCGTGGTTTGCATTCATTAAGGCTCGACACGCAAGCGGTGGCTTCTCCCCCTCAACCCCGGCAAACTAACCCGCTGCAACTGCACCGCGTATGCACCACCTCCCCGTATTCCTTCCATTACCACTTTACATATTACACATTATAAATTATACCGATCCCTCCCCTCTCGCAGTTCCGTACGTCCTCTTCTTGTTTTCCATCCTTCTTTACCTGCCTCCCTATCTCGCTTTCTCTTTATTCTCCGTCTTTCTCGACAACTCGACGTACGTGTGCGTGTGTGACTATAAAACCAGCAAATATATCAATGTTTCGAAGGACGCGTGTATGTAGGTATGTATGGGCAATGGGCATCCATGCCGGGCTCTTCTCCTCTTCCTCCTCCTCCTCCTTCTGGTGTACGTTTCTCGTTATTACACTTCTCTGTACTGCTGACCACTGCATCTTCGGCGCCCGCGTATAATGCACGCGCTCTGCAGGGATTCAACGCCGATTCGGCTCATTTCGCATATATTATTGTGTACTCTTCTTATAGGCTACAATTTCATTATTTATAGACCTATCGTTCAGTGGCTGGTAATTTCGATTAAACGGGTAAATTAAGTATGGCTAAATTGGAGTGATTGCGAATTTCGTTAGAAATATCGAGTAGGTGATTTTTTCTTTTTTGGAGAAGTAATTAGCTACTGTAGCAATAGAGACGATCGAAATCGTTAAAACTTGATTGCGATTCGTTTGAAATTCTGTTTCAGTGCAGCGTGAATTTTTGACCGAAGTAAACCTGCGGAATCAATGAAATTAAGTAAAAATCTGACGAAAAGTTTATATTTCTTGCAACTCAGCGAGTTTATACTCAAATTGTATGAAAAAAAAAAAAAAAATGTATCGATCACTTGTAACGTTAGTTTGTAAAAATTTTGTAATTTAAGGGAAAAGATCAGAATGTTTCGATCGTTTCAATCAATCAAAAAACAAAACATGTCAAAAACGTATATCTTGCAACGGCTCACTTTGACGTCCGGTCTCCACCATCACTGCAGTTTTACCAAAAATTTTACTCCTGAACTACAGCCCTTTAAAAATTTGCCTCATTGTCAGTTTCCAGATAAATCGACGAGAAGAATAACGAGCTTCCGAGGCTTCGAGTCGTCCACCTGTACGTGCGAAACATCTTTTTTCGTTGTCTTTTGAATCACACTTACACGAGGCAAAACAATCGAATAAGGAGGCCCCATTACGCATACGCGATTAAGCAGAAAGCACGAAGAGAAGGGATGGATGCTGGACGAGTGAGGTACTAAGTAATCCGGTTATCCGTAGGATCGACATCGAAACACAGGTTGGTTATAAGCTGTTCTTTCCACCGGTCCGCAGGACCAGGCATACCTACATACATATGGATCGGGGTATAAGGCGTACGTGTAATAATTATACATAAAACAGCATTGCCTTGCAATAATTCTTGTGTTATTGCATTATTTAGCGGGACGCCCCGCTGCGACAGATGGAGAATCTTTCCCGGTACCGCCGTGCGACTCGGGGGTATTATATTCCGCTTATTTATCACGAGCGCGATGAAGGATCCTCAAAAAGTTAGCGCAAGCGATATTCTATCGGGTAAAACGATCGGTATCGCTGTATCCCTGCGGGTACGGACGACCGGTGACTTGGAATCATAATCGTACGTTGAGTTGGAAGCTGCGAAGCTTGTTTCGAGTCGGGAATTAATATTCATCTCGAATGAAACGGAGCGCAGGTGTACTTTGCGTTGTACGACGTAAGGAGCGGAAGGCGGGAGCAGATATTCGACTTTCAAACACTCGAGTGAACAACGCACTCTTCCGATAACGCGTACCGCTTCTTGCTCTCCGTTTAGAACACTTATCGAACGCTTTATAAGCCGAGCTTGCGTTAACAAGGCAAACTCACGTACCTGCATGCGGCTCTGTTGGGAGTATGCGAACGGTACTTTACACTTTGGGGCGGGGGGGGAGTTGGAGAGAGAACGCGTCCGGTGGCTCCGGGTTTTCCTACTTCATCCTCGCCGGAGGAGCGGTCCCGAAAAAGAAATATTTAAAAGGTGATAGATAAATAACAAAGCAATACGGCCTGCGTGTATCCTGCGGGATGCGGGATCTCGGCTCGCTGCAGCTCGGCTCCAAAAAAAGTACATTACATTTATAAGTCATTTATTATGAAATACACGATGGCATATTTAAAATGGTAGGCATGTCTCGCTGCCTGGATATATGGGATACCGAGATTATAACACACGCGGCAGCTCCGCTCCGCTACCACCCCGTGAGCCGCATGATGCAGCTCGCTGCGAATCGGAGACGTTGTGAATAATTATCACGAAGATACGTCGCGCTGACCGCCGCTCCTTATGTTTTTCAGAAGAAATAATAAACGCCCGGACGCGGCGCAAAATATCTCGCAAGGATCAGTAAACCCACCACGCGAGGGGGAAAAGAGATCGCCGAAGAGATTTCCAGATTTTAATTGATTTACGCGTTTGATATATTATAGACTAAAATCCTTTTGTCTCCTATATGTATGGTATAACGAAAAATAATTCGACTAGAAACGCTTTTCCGTGTACTTTGAAAGAAGCGTTGAGAATTGTTCCAACAAACAATCAACTGTTAATTTTGATAAAAAAAAACGACCAAGACAAACAAGAGATTTATCCTCGGACATGTCTCGACTCTTTTACTCCGTGCGGATAATCGTTGAAGAATCGATTAGGAAATAATTTACGAACTTGAGACCATCGCGCGACGCGTTAACGCTGATGAAATTCGTGGTTATAAGTGCTTCGAGATCGGCGAGATTATCGCGAGACGAGCACGTCACGCGCGTACGCGTAGAAGGTACGTAAATACGTAGAAGCTCGCCGAGATGGGATTCGGGTAGGGGAAACGGCCTCCCGACAACCTAGACGTGCCTTGACCTGGGAGTTTTGGAGAACAGGTGCTCTCTCGACCGTTGACCGCTGCCGCGTTGGATTCCCTGCTGAGTTATGCTGCAGTTTCTCTCGAAACTCTTTTATTAACCGTTCACCATCTCCTTCGGACGCCTCGCGTCCCGCCGCCCCGAGACGAGAGGAGAATCCGGTCTCCGCCGCTTTTAGCGCTGCTGTAATATCTGCCATTTAATTATTAACACACAAGCTACGTGTGCGAATCGCTTTGTTTTTACACGTGTAACAATCGACTCGCTCGCTCGCTCGTCGCCGCGTTCGCGCAACTTTCGGCGTGCTCTTTCGGCCACTTGTTATATACCGTGTATACATATATTATATACGTGTGTTTGTGTGCGTGTGTGTGTTGTACATGTACCCAGTATCGGCTCTCTGCGACGAAAAAGGCGAAACGGTATATCCGCACGCTCCAATCGCCGCCACCGAGCTCTTTTGCTACCGTAAAATTGCCCCCGAGGATGTTCGTCGAAAGGATATTTTATCGATCAATTACATCGAGTCAGAGCTCGTTTTGTTCACCTCGCGAACGGTTTTAAAGGCTGTATTTTATAACGAAACCGTTTTTAATGAAGACGATTAAACGATGAATTATTTTTTACAGACCACGATATAATGCCGATGCTTTCGTATTATGCACGCGCGTCTTTAACGCGGGACAGGTTTTCGACCGTTTGGAACAGGCTGAAAAGATGCCGAGTCTACACCGCGGCTTATCCATTTTTTTTGAATCGTTATAACGATCTTCCAAACTGATTGCGTTGTCGTTTCACTTACAGACAAAACTGCCCCGAAGGAAGACCGTTTGAAAATTTGCGGTACCAATAGAATTCCAAATCATTTAGTGTAAAATTCAACACCATCGGTGTCAATTGTGTCAAATTTTGACTTATCCGCCCCCCCCCCCCCCAAATTGGTTGCAAATGAATAAATAAAAATCTCCAAGGTACATTTTTATCAAATAGTAGAATCAATGCCGAGTAATTTCTTACAGCCTGAGATTTTCTAAAAACACGAGTTAGTCCGACGATCAAATATACAACATATACTGAAAGTTGAGTAAGAATGTGTATATTTTAAACCTCTATCTCGACAGAAATTGCGAGAGGCTTTCAGGGTTAAAATCGAGACTCGTGCTTTTCTGGAGATTTTTATTTATTGACTTGAACCAAATTTTGGGTGCGTCCCGGTCAACTTTCGAAAAAGTTCAAAACAAGCACGACTCCGGTAACCGCAGAGGATGGCCTGTGCCAACGAACCAATACCCAAAATCGTTACAATTTTGATTCTGAAAGAAACGAATCGATTCAGAGGCAGTGTTGAAGATGAAGCGAGTGTACCTGTAAAAGGTTTGTATCACGGTACCGGTGTTAAAACGCGTCATCTCGGAATTTTCTCTATTTCAACACACTCTTCTCGGGCTGAAACCCGCGGGACACCTGTTCCCGTAGCAGTCCGAAGGAGGCAAGAGAGCGGCGGACATGGACCGGCTACGGCTGAGGTTGTGGACTCGTTGAAAACGCTGGGAACGAGAGACGGACACGGCCGTGCTGCGGGGACCGGGACGCGCGGGGGATTGACACGCGTCTACGACTAATGACGTCTGCGTGCACTGCACGTGTGCGCGAGGAAACAATGTTGGCCGGCTATCGTAACGGTGTGGGTGTCGGCGATGCCGCGATGCAGCCTCTTCCACCCTGGACCAGGAGCGCGGAGGGACGGAGAGAGGAGAGTGGTGAACGAAGAGAGGAGAGAGGAGAGAGGAGAGAGGAGAGGCGGCGGTGCCGCGCGTGGGCTGACGGCTGACAGGCTGACAGCACGCCGAGCCGGCTGGCCGACACCTCGGTGTCAGTAGGGGCCCATCGGCCACTCTTCTCTCCCTCTCTCTCTTCCTCTCTCTCTCTCTCTCTCTCTCTCTCTCTCTCTCTCTCTCTCTTTCTCTCTCGCGCGCGCGAAGCGAGGCACGAACTCGACACCGCGAGAACCGCTCGATTGTACCGAAAGAATAATGTCCCACTGTCTCGGGAGACAAGTCGACCGCTTTCGTCTCGCTTAGGTATATACTCGCTGCAGCTCGTCGCCACCCCGCGACTCGACGCTATTAGAACCACGCTCCCAGCCTGCGCCTAATTCATGTAAAGTGTTCGATCCGACACGGGGAAATCACTCTCGGCTATTTGCTCGACGTCGAGAAAAAAAGGACCCCGCATGGGAGTCTTCGGATGACTGTAGACCGTGTGGATGTTTAAAGTCGAGAAAATTTGTTAGGAGCGGTGGACTCATTTGTGTAACGTCAAATCGCTTGTCGAAGCGTGTGTCGAGATTTGGAAACTTTTTAAAGATATATACATATCGCTCTCCCTCTCTCTCTCTCTTTCCGAAGGACAGTTGCGAAAACAGCGGAGGTATCGACTTGATTACCTAATTAGCGTATAATTAACAGTGAAAATTTCCTTTGAACGGATGAAGCTGTCAAATTTCTTTCGAGCCAAGCTTCGCACGCAACGTACTATACGTATACGCCTATCGAGAAACTCATTATACGTTATACAGGCAGCTAGGCGCGATGTAGATGTTTGGTATACGAAGTGAAATCGACGGTGTGGACTTGATGTGTGTGGGATAGTCGTGTACGTGGCCGTAGATAGTCGGAGTAACGATAAACGTGACTAATTAAAGGAGAATCATCGATCAATACCGGAATGAGGTAATTGATTGGAGACACAATTGATCAGTGGAAACATTAATCGCCGAGAGTACGTACGTACGTACGTAATACGTACCGTAGATCGAACGCAGGCAGCCGGCGGATATGTTAGGAAGTAAATTAACGTCTCTCTACGCGGAGGCGATTGCCCGAGACTCTCGATTACACGTAGGATGTGCCTCAAATGAAGCACACTCCAGGGTTTAGAAAATCTTTGGTTGTTGCGTGTAATACCTGCATCGGGGCGCCGGCTTGTTCGCAACACGCGCATATTTTCCTAGGTACTCGTATACACGGACCTCTCGAATATATGCAACGATTCGCAAACGCTGCACCGGCTGCATTGTCCGGTACGTGAGGCATGATCCGCACTACATCAATTCAAAAACGGTGCGGTTCGAGGCCGACCCACGCTAAGGATGCTGGATCGAGCGAATCCCCGGCTTATTCATGTGTGCATTAAAGTATAAATATACAACCTGCGAATGTTCTCCGCGGGGCTGTTATAGATAGTACTTATATATAAAGAGGGAATGATGTATGCCGGCCGATCGGTAATATACCGTAGGCGGATAACGAGAAAGGCTTTTGCACTATCCTTCGCGGTGATCGATGCGTCGATGAATCTGTACTTTAAGAGCATACCGAGATCTCACCGCGCAGACCTCCGATTATCGCCCAACCCCAACCTCGCACGTCCGACGGAATTATCTCTTACGTAGGTACGAAATTATACCCAGACCGTTTCTGCCCTGCGCGCGCATTACCGTGAAATTCATAGATCTCTTGCAAGGTTCGCGTAAAAGAACGATCTCTGAAGACTTGGCACGAGGCGAAGTCTTTCGCGAATCGAAGCGCAGGTGCGAAGACGAGTGGTTTCCGTAAGCTGTTGCGAAAAACCACTTTTAGATCGAGGCGACATTTTCCCGTGCACGACTCAATACCGTCCACATATTACAACCAGGCACGCGATGCGGAGTGAAAAGATTTCTGTGAGTATTATAATGCTTCCGCACGCGGAGGACTGAAAGAGCGGCGTGAATAGATGAAACCTCGACGAACCCGAGACTCGGAATCAGATCAGGTACCGGAGATTAACCGGTCGCGTAATTCCGTTTAGTCCCGTCAGTCATATTACACTGTCCGATCAAAGGCACGGGGGCACGGTATCGTTATTCCGCTATCGGTTGCCCGCTGTCTCGGATCATCAACGTCGGGTCTAGATGCAACGATATCGCTTGTCGAGTAACAACGCTACTCCGGCGATAAGTCGAAAAGTCAGCGATGCGTGGACTCGGATTTCTCTACGCACGCGGAGCAAGTGTCCGTAACAGCCGCACATCCCGCAGATATCCCTGTTCGCCGTTCGCGTATGTTGGCGCGGTTCAAAAATCGCCACACGGACGCGCGTTCCACTTTCTATAATATAACGCACGATACGCGGACTGCCCGACGTTCGGTCTTGACGTCGGATGGACGCTATCTCGCGACGTCCGACGGGCATCTTCTTGTTTTACGCGGCGCCGCGCGGCCGCACCGTAGAACGGGAATAAACTTGGCTGGGAATCAGCGGAAGGAACGTATCTTCCGCGGTCGCGACTCATCAGCCCTTTTTTACAAGCCTCTTCCACGTATCAACTCGTGGGTAGATATGCAATGCCGGCTGCACTCTGCTTCGCGGGAAGAAGATTAAAACCTCCTCCAGGTAGTAACGTAATCGACTGTACACTCGGCCACTCGTTCGCTCAATTTCATCGAGTGGGATGATTTTCGCGAGTCAACTCGTCGAGCCAGAATTGATCTTACTCGCTGTTGGCTCGCTTTTTCTTCACACTCGACAGTTCATCCTTCGCTTTGATACTCGAAACCTCGGTCGTTTGGACCGGTAGGAAGATAATGACTTTCGGACTTATTCTCAACGGACCAGTTGCACGGTTTGTCGTTAAAGTCGATACGATAAAAATCTTTAGTTGGAACAAAAGTGGTGGGACTAGATGTTACTCTTATCTAATTCCATTGTCGGACATTCTTTCTCTTTTCGTATCAACAATTCGTATCAATGACCCCTGAACCGCAGCCCGGAAAACCGGGTGTACGTGTAATACGTAATAAACGAAGATCAGCGGCTGACTCCAGATATACGTCCAATTAGTTAGACCGTCGGATAATGAGTTTTAGTATCTGTATTGGCAGCTCGGTTGGATGTACGCGATCATTAGCAATTCTGAATGGTATAAGGTACGCGCCTGTCTGTAGTAGAACCTCTGTGCATGCAGCCTGTCTTCTTTGGAGAAGTTGAGCGCGTAAGAGCTGCGCAGATCGTTAAAAGCAAACGTAAATAATAATTACACGTTGAGAAACAATCACACCGCCGTCCGATCGTGCGGCCAGCGGCCTCCCCGTATACGTACACCGGAATTCCCGGGTACCAACACCTTTCCCTTGGTAAACGAAGAGGCCGGACTCTCGAGTCTCGCCGTAACGTCAGCTCAGGCTCCGCACCTTGGCTGCTAAATAAAGTAAAAGTTTAATGGCGCACATCCGTTGTTTCGATAGATATCTTAATGCGACCGGATTTTCAAGTCCCTTCGGATGACTCGATGAAACTCAACGGATCCCCTCCTCATTCCCAGTTTTAACGGCGAATGGACATCGGATTTTTTCAAACTCCCTGCGACGCGGTTTAACGAGTTCAACTTCGTTGCACCGCCGCTCATCGACGCTACGAAAGACTGTATAATCATTATCGGGTAAGCGTCGCGTGCATGTGTGTGTGTTTGTGTCTACAGTCACTCGCGCGACTTTATTAAATCTATACGTCGGTCCGTAACTCCTCTATAGTCTCATGCTCCCAGTGGATTCTATCCGAGCTAATGCGACGACTGATCGATCTTCGACTGGTTCTTCATTAGTCCGAAGACACGAGACAAGCGAACCAGCGTGGAAGACGAAATTTCATCAGGATCGAACGGGTCACGTACGACGCGATCACTTCCGAAGGAAGAAGACAGCGGGAAACAAATCATGATCGTTAGATCGTTCCTTGTTAAAAAACTCGGAGTCAAATTTTAAAAAGGTTGTTCGCGCTTGGCTATAATCACGTCTGAACTGTTTAATCGCTTCAAGTCGACGCTGACTCTGTCGGTGAGTTCTTAACCCTGATTCCAGAAGACCAATTTGACGACTCCGGTGCAATTCTTCGTGCACCTGCGCTTGTTGTACACGCTTCGGATACCCGGCGCGCATTTAGGATGTACGAATCGGCGGGCGGTGAGAAGAGTAGCCGTGTACCCGATATTATTCCAGTTTAAACGGTCAGTCAAAGTCACCATTACCAGCTTCTTTCAAGCAGAGCATTTATTTATGCTCAAGCTGGCCTTATTTATAGCCTCCAATTAATTATCGCTGAATAATGAGCAGACATCTCCGGAATACATTAGCCTCGCTGCCATTCTTACACGGTATACACGTATGTAACCCTGCCTCCTTGCGCTGCCGCCGTTCAACCGCCAACGAGGCACCAAACGATACATTTCGCTCTCAGTGCTGTTACACGCGATTGGTAACCCGGACGATCCTGCTGCTCCGGTTCCGGAACTGCGAAGAGGAAAGTGGGCGCTCCGCGCTTCTTCTTCTTCTTCTTCTTCTTGGCATATGTGCCGCTTGGCAGGTGAGTGCCAGTGCTGTAGGAAAATTTGAAAATGGTGCTTGATTGGAAAGGATAAATCTAAACTTGGACGTGGAGAGTTCAGAGTTACAGAGTAAAGACTGGGAACCACGGGGAAATTTCGTGCTTTGTTTCTCCGGAGGATGACCACCCACGTGTCTCTGTGCGCGTATAGGCACGGTTGATTTCACAAAGGGAAGAGATGAAAACTGACACCAGTTTCAAACGGACGACAATACCAGGGGAATACGGGTTCGTCGAACTCCCTGATATCTTGCTAGATATAATAAGTGACAGAGGCACCGAACGTCAGGTGCAGACGCGGTTAGCCCGGCTCTCAAGGTGAGGGATAATCGAGTGGTGATAAATTTCTACCTAATCGATTTTCCCCGACTATAAAGATTTCGTTAACGTATAATTGCGGCTTGACGTGCGGCAATGCATCTCGGCCCGAGTACCTGCGCCGTGTTTTTCTCCTTCTCCCAGCGTGCAATCGTCTTCACCAACAAAAGGACGGATCCGTGGCTGCAGCACACGCCCAAACGCCGAGGCTTCTCTCGGAGCTTGAGGAAAGCGTCTCCGCGTGACTGAGAGCAAAGTTCAACGAGTTACCGTATGTCTCGTGACAGGCACGCAGGGGAATTCCCATTCATAAAAACCTGGAGCATGGCGAGGCACTTCGTAGAAGTCGGAACTGGACGCCGAGGAATGGTGGCCGAGGGCACCGACCGACCTGAAGAAGAGCCCACTTTTCGCTCGGTTGACTTTGTACCGTCCATTTCTTTTCTCGGATGGGTTCCGGTGAGACGGACGTCGCGATGTGTCGAGTGATTCCCGGGGAGTCGGAATCGCCCGGGTGTGTAATAAAAATGCCCAGCGTTCAATTTCAAGGCTATTTCAAAAGTCAAACCTTACACGCACACACGTACAGACACCGGCTCGGGATATTCATATAGTTACGGTGTCCATAAATATTATCCAACATTCCTGCGGGAATACAGAAAAGGAAAGGGTAATGAATAACCAGCGTGTACACGGGCGTTAGCTGTCTTCGTGTATACACGCGCTTAGTTTATACGCACGAATTAGACGAGAACCATTCAACGTTCATAAATTTTTGACCTCAACCCGCACTTTCTCTCAATGCTGCGTGTGAACGCGTCCGTTCATTGCTGCACTTCATTTTGCACGTATACGGTAGTTTTGTTTTTTTAAATCGTTTTATTGTTATTACTGTTAGTCTTTTTTTTAACACGCCGGAAGCAGCTTCGCCGCTTGTTCATCTCGCGCGGAATCGGTTAGTCGTTAGTAGTAAAACCGTTGGTAGGTATGTTTAGAATTGCTGTACATATTGGTACACCGACATCGAGGAGCGAAACAGCTCGCACACTTTGCAAACCGTGTCGGCCAATTTGTTAACGAACATAAAGAGCAATCGCATCGACTCACGCTCATGTATCACGAGTTGTAGCAAGAAAAACAAAAACATGAGTGTAGATTCTGCAAGGAATATGTGAGAACGATTTTTAAAACCTGCACGTCTGAAATTATCGTACAACATGATTTAGCTAGTCTCGTGCTGACTAGCCGTAATAATATATTTCGGGGAAGAGAATCGGTCGGCGAATTTGGACTTCCTTATTCCTCAACATCAGGCATTTTTTTTCTGTAATTTTCTCCCGTCTAACAGCTTTATTTTTTGTATTTCATGTTTGCATATCGATATAAAAGACTATAAAAAAAAAATTACATTGTATTACATGTTATCTTTATAAATTGAGATGAATGGATGGTGAAAGTAGGTAATAAAATTACACAGTTTCAAGATTGCCGCATACTGAAGCCTGACAATTAAGCTCTTATTGAAAATTGACGAAATTTTGCTGGATGTTTTGAAAATATTTATGCTTACCGGATACGAGTACGAGTTTTATTGTACAAGCCTGGTGATGAGATTCTCAAATTTCACGCGAACGCATCATTCATTATCCCCGAAAGAAACATCGAGTTGAGTATGTTTTTTGAAAAATGGTTTCATATCTGACCATCCAGCCAACGAATTTAAACGAACCGTGACAACGAGGCGTTGACGTTGATTACAATACAGAATCGCGTAGAAGTTGAAAGAAGAAGGCGCACGGGATAAACAGTAAGTCCGGGAAGTGTCCCTGATCGCTCCGTTGCATCTGAACATCCCATTTCATCGTCGTCAAGCGGTAGATTACGCTTTTTGCGACAGGAAGGGGGAAAGATTTTATCAAGGTGCGCATCAAGATATCGGTCGAGGCATGCGTGCATCAACCGACCACGTTTGCGGATGCCGGGTGAAGTGGCGAAGGGGGGGGGGGGGGAGGGGGAGGGCATGTAATCTGCCTCGGATGGCCCTCCCGGTATAATGACTGCCACTTCTATGCATTATCGTACCTCTCGAGCCTCCGTCCGTTGGTCCGCGAGGCTCGCGAGATGATCGGCGGGCCGTTGGGGAGATGAATAATTTCAAGACAGGCGCGCAATTACGCCCGGTGCGTCTCGCGTACCAAGTAGGCAGGTAAGTCGACTCGACTCGGCTCGCAAACCTGGGAGGGGGAGGAAAATACGTCCCTCCGTGCAACGGGCGCAAGGTGCACAACGGGTATAGATATCACTCGTATTTCACTCCGGGCAATTATTTTCGGCTCGTAGAGGCATAATGCTCGGTGACCAATAAATTTGTGGGGTGAGGAGGTGGGGGGGGTCCTCTCGCACAATGATCCGCCGCCGCGGCGAGAAATATCGCTCGTTATTATATCGTACCAACCGAGTTGCATGCGTGGCACGGCATCTTAGCCGTACCGGCGAGCTTCGGGTCCTCCTTGAGTGGTCGTTAACTGCAACGACGGGACGTCGCTTCATGCGCGTATAACATTTATACAGGTACATACCTGAGCGGGAATCAGCGGCGCAAGCTTCCTCTAACTACACTGCATCACCTGTTCCTTGGATCGGTTGTGTCCGAACGACTCCGCGAGATAACGAGCTTCGTACCTGTAATACACTCGTTCAAAATGCAATGGCGCAACTTCCGCACGGGGATATTCCGTAGTTGAAAGGACGAGACGCCCGGTATTACCGCAACTTTCAACCCTGACCGACTGTTTGTAATCTTCGAAATTTCAGGAAATTTTTCGCTCAAGAATAAATTGCTTTCCGACAGATCTAAAGGATTTCGAACGCTTGTTGGAAGATATACGCGAGTGTCAGGGACTTGTTCCCGGTTTGTACATCGGCACCTCGAAGCAGTGGTTGATCGACTGAAACAATGTCGCCTCACGCACACATTCACTCGCTTTTTCTCGCTCCCTCCATACGTAGAATATGTCGCCGACGTTGCAGCGAGCGGTGGATCAGTTGTGGAGGATATAGTAGATAATGTATTATAATAATGTGGGGCACAATAGTTTCGCGTCATATCCTGGGCTCGTCCCCAGTTCCGATCAATTAGATCAGCGCACCCTATCCATAACACGAATATATCTCGCGCCCACCCATCGTCGCATCGCGTACGTTGTACGTACGATGTGTTTTCATAGTCAGCCGGACTTATATATCGGACCGGTCCTTCAATCAGCTCGTTCTTTCAGTGATGAGAGTTCTACGCTTGGGTCAGGGTATCTATTGTCGTATACGAATGGAAACTGATCGGAAATCAAAAATCGACAGATTGTACGCGAACTGAAAGAAGTGCATGGATCAATGTCGCTCGTTGTAGTTTACAGATGTTCGGAAACAAACTTTGGTAAGTTTGGACACATACGGTAGGAACTGGAAGGATTGAACGCCGAGTAAGTTTTTTTTTTAGGAATGAACGAGCGTTGAAAATGGTAGTCTTATTCTTTCTAGATTTTTCGCTAAAATTTCGAACAGAGGCGGCAAATTATTTATCGCGTTACGACACACGGCCTGCTAGTTAATAGCACACAATGACAAGATGTGAAAATTATTTTACAACCTATCCTTGTTACGTCGTAAACCAATTTGACAAAATGTGTAAATTAATGTTAATGTATTCAAGATGACTGTTTAACGTATTTGACAAGCCTCGCGTAGTCGCGGAGCCTCGTGTATATCTACAAATTTAGACATTACTCTCTTGTCGCGCATATATCATAATAACCAAGGCTCGCCATCGTAGGTGACCAGAAATTTAAGCGAACCCACTTTCCATAAACCTATTATTGAAAAGACTGTGCTCGCTCGTCTGTGTGCCCGAGGCTTAGAGAAGAAGAGGTACACTGGAAAAAAAGAATGAAAACGACGTGGAGAAAAAGAGAACACCGACAAAAAACCACCCGCGACAAAGAGACTGCTTTTAGACTTTTTCAGAACGTGATTAGCACCCGGAACTGCGGCTACAAGAGACGCGCTCGCCTGAGATGAAAGAAAAAGAACAACAATAATCTTTTGTGATACTTCGACTTGCAAGAAAAAAATAGTCGGAAAAAAAGAATAACTTGCAAGACGAGCGGTACAATAGTAATAACAAAAAACAACAGCGATAACAATAATAGTTACAGATAATCGTAACGATCGAAGCATGCAAAAGCACATTGTGCTGTTATAAACGTACGCCTTTTTTATTCCGTAGTATCCTCACAAGGCCTTTGCGTGAGATTCTCAACAGAAAAATTGCAGTCTATATTAGTTTCAAGCAGCATCTCTCGTTTCTTTTATTCCGTTTGTTTTTTTTCATTCTTCTTCGTTCCTTTTCTCCCTTCTCCTGTATATACTCTACGTCGCTGCGACTTATCTACTAGCTCAAATAATTAACCGTCTGTCTAGTCACTTTCAAATAATAACACAAGTTTCTAGACTGGCAAATTTCTCCACCATAGCACCTCGGTGGAATGTTAATTTATAAGGAATCTCTGTAGCAACAGGATACAAGATAACACGACGATTACTTACGATTGAAAATTAAAAATACCATAGGTTAAAAAATAGTTAAACACGATTGAATGAATATTAGGTTTTTTTTATGAACAGCAACGATTAGTCTTGATTATCATTACTATTTTTCTTGTTACAGTTTCGACGCATGTGCATGGTTAGCAAATTACGAAAACGGAAAATTGCGCTGCATTACATCCTGTAATTTGCATTATCCGCATAACTCCGATACCTTGGATGAAACAGCGGTAAAATCAACGGTAGAATCAGCAGCAGCATCAATTAATAAACCAGATTACCAGAGATTTGCCAATGGCTTAACCGCGGGCGAGCAGCTTCTGTAGGCTTGAAACGCGGGGCATGTATGTCAACTTGTAACCGATTCGCGATTCTAATTAGAATTAATGCCCGGCCATTACGTTGGGAAAATCTTGCCTGCCCGGAGAGAACACAATCCTGCGGTAGGTACATCCAATTTAAAGACTCGGCCTCGCACAGCTCGATCTCGGCGATTCGATTTCAGCGCAAGATCGCGATCGATCGCGGGTCGTTACATCGTACATCCGGCGTGAGTTTCCTCGCGGAAAAATCACATATCATAATATAAAATATAAAAATTGTCGCCGATAATACAGGCACTTTTTTGCCGGCCGTACAGAAAACGAAATCAGAAGGAATACGCCGCCGTGCGATTTTCACCCTCGCAAATAGAAGAGCCGGATTTACCAAGCTGGTACTCGGGCACCAGGAATGGGGATAAACAAGCGGGTATTAACCGTCTCGCATCCGATCGGCACCGCGAGCTTCGAGCCTGCAGCATCCGCCGCCGCGGCCTTTCTTCTATGGCATGACAATGGCTTACTAAGTTCCATGCGTAAAGAGATAAGCCATCTGGACAAGGCTAACCATTCAATAGTGATGAACTGGTTTCTCGATACGAAGAACAGAAGCAAAACGGACCCGTGCCGCAGGAGCCAAAGCCGAAGCGAGCTGCCGTATTCCTATAACCGTACCAGAGCACGAATCCAGAAGCTGAAGATCGCAATGACGCTGTGGGAACGGCTCTGATACTCGATCGATTTCTCCGTTCCTCGAGTCCGCGTCTTCAAGGATCGTATCACGAGTAAAGCATCGTGCAGGTGGAATTAAAAATTATTTACCGGCTTGTCAATCGTGCGTGTTGAAAAGGTGAACCGGATTTTTTAGTGGATCAGATCGATCAAATTTCAACCGCAGAAAGCATCCAGTTTCTACGTTTCGATTTGCCGATTTTTTATATGTCTACAATTTCTGTCCATTTACTGAAATTTTTTAAAAACGTGTCGAGTGTGAAAGAAATTTTATCATTTTCCAAGGATAAAAAAAAAAAACTCAATCCTGATGAGAGCTTTTCTCGGAAACTTATCAAACGTCGGGGAGTTATAATCTCTGAAACGAATTGCCTTGGAAAACTATAATTTTCCATAACCAAAAGTCAACATTTTATAGGAATATAACACATTGCGGAAATGATGAAAACAAGGCATCAGAAAACGTATGAAAGTTCAAGAAAAGATCGGTATTTTCGCGAAAACACCTGTACTTTGCGATTTTGCTCTAAATGTTTCATCGAACGCGCATATATATCAACAAAAAATCCTCCCCACTTCGACGAATTGAGGTTAGCGATTAAAGAATAAATAAAATGTAATAAACTTCTGAAAAATTGTCACATCGAACTTCAATTAGCATTCTTGTAAGCTACTCAATTTTTTTTTCTTCGCTTCATCGTCAATGAAAACCAACCCCCGTTGAAAACTCGCCCACTTTGCAACAAAAATTCTCTGAAACCGAAAGTTCTTTTTAAAAAACGGTGACCCTGCGTGTTCGGGGTTGTCCTCGGCATCCCGCGGGAGGAGATGGACCCTCCGGATGGCACGGAAGAAGCCGGAGTCGAAGGATCGGACGCTTCAGCCGTGCGACCGGTTTGTTTCACCCCGCTCGCGCAATGTGTAATGCTAAGAGAACTTTTTCGCCCGAGGCTTATACCGGCGGATCCACTCTCTCGTATCAGTGTATCAGCGGCTTCTTTACTGCCCTAGGAGAGCCAATTTTGTCCGATTCGAGCAAACCGGAGCGGCCTCCTCTTTAGTCCCGGCTGCAAGAAGAACCGCAGCCTATGTATCCGCTGAGGATCAGCCGGCGTCGAGGTTCTCCTTCGGAAAATATTTGTACACATTTGACGGTCGGGTGTTTCGTTTCTTTCTCCTTTTTAAGAAATCGAAGATATCAGCCGTTTTTCCCTAACGAGCCGCGGTTATGTCATCGCAAATCATTCCGAGTGTGCTTCGCGCGGGATATAAATTAAGTAGGTACGTATCAAATGTGTCGCGGAGTTGCTTTTCACCGTGAGATTATCTAAGAGTATGTATAGCTGGTATTTTACGAGAAAGGAAATAAGCCGCGAGGCAGAAGCGGTGCGCAGGTACCTACGACCATTTGTACGATACGTCTAGTGAAATTAGTCGGACGTAAAAACTGCGGTGTGTTCAACGTTCGGCGAGAGCATCGTGTAACGGTGAGCTTTAATTGAAATGCTTGATAATTGCGAATACAAGCGAAGCTCGAGAGCCGCAGACGGTTGATAATTGTTCCCGTCTAGATGCGAAACCCGCGGTGCACTTGACGGTTTGCGTTATTTTCGAAAACGCGGCGTGCGGGACAAAGGGGGATAACAATGACGATGAGAACGGGAGTCGTAAGTCGCGTATTATCGCGGAATATCAGCTAATTGCAGTACGTCGGTAGAACATTGTTTGACGGGTCCCTCGGTGCATTAACATCACAATATCCGAGTAGGATACAGGCTGGCCTACTAATTAGAGCCGTATAACCTTTCCTTTATAAATAATTTATGACTTTTTCCATTGCAGATTACAGGAGGTAACAATACCGCCACGTATCAAGCAGAAGGGACAAGAGAGCGAGGTGAAAACTACGTGCCTCGTCTGCAAATCGCTCGCGCAGCTTCGCACTTTTCATCCCCTCTTCCTTTAATGTACACCTAAAATTCCTGCGCAGCATCGACGACTGAGAAGCCTCGTTATAACATTTGGAATTGGGTCGCAGGTCGGTCACTTATCTCGACTGTTTACAGATTGAATTTTAATGAGCGAGAAACGATAGTCGGTGATATTCCAACCTCAATTAAAACCGCTGCTTCTGCTGCTTCTTCTTCGTCTTCTTTGCCAGCTCCTCTCCGGCCTTCGCCGTTTTCGAAGTCTGAACTCTAAATGCAATCGTTGGCGAGACTTTTTTACCACGGGCCACCATGTCGACGATGAAACAAAACGACAAGGACGAAGAAAGAACCTGCGATAAACTATATTGCTTCGGCCGCATATCGTCAGAGATAACTGAACGAGAACAGGTATGCCGTATACGTATTGTTGAAATTATACGTTTATACCTTGACATTTTTTTGATGCCTTGACAGGTTCGTTCGGTGGTTTAAGGTCAACCGGAAGATTGACACAAATTTAAGATTCATATTTTTACATCATTAGGAATGATTTGAATTTCGCAGTTGAAGATAAGAAGACTACAGATGTTGGTTCGGTTACGATTTTTATTCGATTAAAATTTGTCTCACTTTAATTGAATAACGAAAATCTGCTATGTTTTGAATGTGTATAGAACTTCGGACACATCGATCACCTTTAATTTTATCATGTTTTCAATATTGATATTTGAAAGAAAGTCAATTTCTTAAAGTATGAAAAATGGCGAGATTTCGAACGTGGGACGTTTTCTGGTCGCCTCGCCCGGACTTGGTTAATATGCGAGTAATGTCCTGCAGCTAAAAGGATTTTGAACAGAAGGCAGAAAGACGGGTGCGCGCGTACAGTAGTCGCTAAAAGTATAAGGTGGGCTACCTATACAAGGGATGAGGTGCGGGTTTGCGGGATGGGAATAAATAAAAGAGGGACAAGGGGATGAGTTGCGTTTGTGTCACCCCGCCAGGCGCGGCCTTCTAAGTGGCGTCGAAAAATCTGTTCTTTATTCCACCCGAGGGGAGGTACAATGGACCGACAATGGCTGGCGCGTCCTCAACGCGGTTGCACAATGCTCCCCGCGATACAAGCAATCCGAGATTTGTCCCGGTCTTGTCCGCCTAGCCGACGAGCATTTGGGTTAACGCTACTCACCGTGAATCGGAAAAATTCCCCTGGGATCACGTGGGAAAGAAACACGTTCCGAATCCTAACTGCACGAGCAACCCGCAAGAGCGGCAAGTAAAGCCGCCCCCACGGAGAGAGGAACCGCTCCGGATAAGCCGCCGAAGCTTATCCGCTGCATCCGCTTTCATCTCGGTCATTTGCCACCTCTTATGACCACCGAAATACATACCCGATTTTCTTGGGCTTCTGATTCACCCCCCTCGTCGATTCCACCGGGAGTTTTTCGCATTTTACGAACAGGGTCAATTTCAAGAGAAAATTATCTCTTTCGAGTTTAGACTGTTTTCGACGTGTTACGGAGTAGATTGGACGGCTCGAAATTCACCCGTATTTTTTTCAAATCTATTCAATTTTTCGAGTCTTGTACGAATTGGATGAACAATTTTTTATTTTTATTACAGTTTGTGTAGTTTCATTTCAGGGATTCGAGACGGGGTTCGACGGCTTGATTCTGACATTGGGTAATAATGTAATTCGAGAAGAACTCAAATATGTACACAGGTGTGTTTTATCATATGGACATTACGATTTTCTACACCGGTCGAGAATGGAAATCAATCGTAAATTGATAAAACGGTTAATAACGGTAATCTTCGAATTGTTAAACAATTTGTACGGTTTCAATTTTCGTTGCGTGTTAATCGATATACCTCCCACATCCTCTGGGGCTAATATGTATAGTTGAATGAAATTGTTGAATTATACGACGCCTGGAGTGGTTCACGCATGCAAGCGTGTACAAAATACACACACACACACACACGCGCGCGCGGCTTATAGTTACGTATATACGAAAAGTGATAACGACCGTGTAATAACACAGCTGTTTTCCATCCGAGCTTTATGACTGTGCACATTACACATAAAGGATTGCCTACCTAACCAACCCGGCGCGATAAAAACAGGAAGAAAATAAAGACAATATAATTACATCGGTGATGGGTCGGCGTCAGCGGTAGCCGGTAAATTACGATTCAGAGTCAGGGGACTCCCGGAGGAGTTGGAACATTAGGAAAGGTCGCAGGGAGCCTTCGGCTTGATCTTCGTGACCGCCGAGGGCCAATAAAACGGAAACGCGGCCCGATGCGCGGACACGCGTGCCACAACATTCTACGTAATACAGATCAAAGACGCGGCGTCGGAGAGGCTGAATGAAGCCGGTGCAAAACCGGTGAATGAAACGCGTCCCGGGGATGACGGTGCTGCTTTAAGTATTCGACCCTGCAGGACGGCTCCCGGAATGACAGCCAAGGAATGACTCGGCGGATGCCGGGCGCCGATGCTATTCGGTGGCTGCCGCAGCTCCCGCGGGAAGAAACGGAAGACGAGGCGCGTGCCTGGACCGCCGGAAGCTCCACGCTGACCAGCTCAATCCGGCGAGCCAACTTCCTCCGCCGATCCACCTGCACCCGCCCACCGAGACCCGGAGCCGAAAGAGTCCGCTCCCCATTTTTACACGGCTTCCTGCACGCTCCGCGCCCACGCCGCGCGCACCGACTCCGAGAGGCGGCGTGTCTGCGTGCCGATCGACGAGCAACCGATCCTGTAACGCACCTGTGCAATTCTGCCATGCGTGAAACTCCGCCGCGTCCCGCGTGTCGTGCGCGTTGTTATATCGGTATGTATACGATATACGTACCTGCTGTGCGTGTGTCGCCGATCCGGTGCACGCGTGCGGTGCAACGCCCAACGTGCTTATCCCCCTTCCCCCCCTTCCCCGTCAAACCGGAGTTACCTGAAGACGAGATCAATATCCGATTCACCTTGGGTTACCGGCACACACCGCCGCTCCTTCCCTCCTCCTCCTACTTCTCGTCTTCGTCTCACCGTTTCAGCTCTTGGTGGTCAGTTAAGAAAGTTGCACGTATACGCGGTACGAACTTCTGTACAAAAACGCGTGCGAACATTTCTACCCGCGAAATATGCCCGGATCTTTTCGCTGTAGTCAGACTTTTTGAAATTAGAAAAAGAGACGGTGCTTTTTACAGTGAATTATTGATCTGAGTTATTTGGTGCAGAGAATTATAAGCTGCACCTTCTATTAAACTTTATGATTGAACACTTCGAGGCTCATTTTGCTCTTCGAGGAAAATTCAACGGGTTTATTAATTATTTTATTCCCGACTCAACCGTAATGTTCACTTTTTTGACCTGAAGAGCGCAACGAAAGTAGAATATTATTCCCTTTTTACTTTTTTCCCTCGTCTGTGAGAAAAAGTAGCACTTTCCTCCCGCATTTGCGAAAAACATGATCTCGTGTTTCTGGCAAGTTAGAATCGGCAGGAAATGTGAGGTCATATTTCCCATAAATTAATTTTTCAGTTTATCTGGTTTTCCTTCTTTTCCATTTTCAACTACATCTCTCTGTAGTATTACAAGCCTTCAATAATCAATTGATTATCATGTAAATTGTTGTTGCGCTAATACAGAGTAAAAGCAAAACAATTATTCGTATTAAATGTTCCATGAATTTTTTCAATTTTATTTTATTTTTAAAAAGTATATATACGTATATATTTGAGGGAGGAGTGGTGGGGGGTCTGCCCCCCTGTGGGCGCTTCGCCACCCGCGGCCCTGGATCCACTCCCACGCCCTGACTCCCGCCGACCTACATCCATGCACGTCTTGTCTGCGTTTTTTAGATTTTCTCTCCTTTTCTCTTCAAGTCAGCAATGCGGACAGAGTTGCGTCGGAAATAAATTCCCGTATGTAACACAGGAATAAAAGTCGATTAGTACCTTGTTACATAACGTACTATCTGAGTGAAATTAATTTCCATAGAGAAGTCATATATGGATGCAGGCAAAATCTGCAGGACAAATGAAACCCGTCGACAGGATAGGTATATTAGAATATAAACATATGCGACTACACGGATACGTCTATACATATATTAAATATACATATATATGTTTGGTATAAAATAATCTCTAGCAAAAAAGACGAGGTGAATACCTACGTATATAAATATAAACGAACCGATAGATACGTCCTTACAGAGTGGATATATTAATAGCGACTAGAAGTTAATCAACACGTCAGCGAAAATGAGATAACTAATTACCTCGGCGTTACGTTGCTGCACAGCAATTACGAACGTTTTCCCTCTGTCGCTTAAAACTTCGAAAGTGCGCATGTGCGCCTATAATTAATATAATAAACATGTGCGGAATTTCGCCTGAGGAAATTTTCGTCGACTGTTAAAGAGTCTTCGTCGATAGATGAGGCTGTCCCGAGTCAGCTCCTCTCCTCTCCTCTCGCGAGTGAATCGTGGTCTGCGCGGATGCTGCAGCAGCATTGGAAATTGAATGATGCGATTCAAGGCCGCCAATGAATAAACGCGGCGAGGGGGGTCCATCCATCCGTCCACCACTTTCATCTCCTACTCTCCGGAATTTTGATGCCTAATTATCAGAAGCCGGTCGTCGTCAGTTCAAGAATCACAATATTTACGATATTTTTGTGCAAATGACCATTTATGGAAAGAACCTAACCGCGTCCCCGTTTGGGCCAAACCGGCTCCAACGAGGCTTGTAACGGTTAACGATTTCCAATCAATATCGCATAACGAACGAACTCTAAGCCATTTCCCGCGGCACCATGAAATCGAGGTTATCTGCGACGCGTGTACAAGCCGACGAAAGGGTTGCGGGGGACCGAAAGGGGCTGCAGCCGAGTGCAAGAGGCTGCGATCGAAGACGAAGGCGGACACCGGGAGGCTGCGCGCCACACCCCGATGCAGCTAAGCACTCCATTGATTATTGTCGGTTCCACTTGTGCCGTGCCGGCCAAACCGCCCTTGGAAAGCCTTGCAGCTGCACCCTGGAGTGACACAGTTTTTAAACATCGTTGAGAGGTGAACGATGCCAGGCGTCGTTGCTGGTTGAAACGACGAGTCTAACTGTCATTCTTGGACGTGGAATTGCGCGTTATAAGGTTTAACGCGAGTAAGTCTTGTTTCGGTAGTCGAAGGTGGAAAGAGGGATAAACGAGTCAGAATTACCCCTGAAAAGAGTCCTCGGGGCGAGTTTATCTTCCAGCCACGAACAGAATTATCAAGGGAAAGTAATTCCACCTCTCGGCATGCGCACGCATATACATATATGTGATCCGTGATCCATCCTGCGGGATAAATGCCTTATACGCGTGATTTGATGCCGCGTTGCGGCGAACCTCGAGGAAACTACCCACACGCGTTGTTCTCGCAAGTTATAATGCCATCGGCCTCCGGGGCTCGCGCATACAGGTTGATGCATCCGTGCTTAAAGAACTGCCATTATTACGACGAAAGGACGTCTGCGGGGACCCGAGGGGAGGACCGCCGGTGCATGCTGGGGCTCTGAAAATTACAAGCTATACGTTGTTCGAAACCGGCCATCTAAGATAATACCCACTCACCCTCGAGCCATAATGAATATGTAAGACAGATTGTAGGCTAAGAGAGAGCCACCGAAGCTACCGCTGCGCGATACGGATGCTGCTGCCATGCGCAGGATGTGGACCCGCCGACGGATCTCTCTCGTTTGGTGAACCGTCCGGATTGCATTCTTACCTCCCCTTGCCACCCCCCTGCCCACCCTTTCCGCGTCCTCCACCCTCGATTCATCGTACCAGTTGCGCGTATTAATTGACCGAGCTGGATGCAAGGAAGCGGAAGGACGGAATCCGACAGGTTTCAAGATATCACTGGCAAATATTCATCCCGTCGTCGTTGACTCGAGTCAACAAATATTTCCGCCTTACGACGGTTATACAACGATTATTGTATAATATCTCTCTTAGCCGGGAACGGACGCATGGTGGTGTCAAAAGGTTCCGGGGTTATCCGTCTCTTGTTGTAGGGCGGGTGGCTGGACCTTAGGTAGGAAAAATGGTCCTGGTGACGTATAACCTGCGCCATAAGATAATGGCCGATGATAAATGAGCGTCCAGGCGTGTCGAGGAAAGTGTCTCCTTGGCTGGCGCGGGTATTATAATACGTTGGCAGTCCGGAGGGCGCGGGTTATGGGCGTAAATAAATCTCGCCGTCTAGCGCAAGCGGCGCGCAGTGCCACGAGCTGCACAATCATCGGCCGCGACTACCGCGAGAGTCAGCGAACCGGCTAATTGGTAGAGAAAGTTCATCCCGCAGAGCGTGCGGGCTGCTTTAAACGGGGACCATTTTTGCAACTCTCCGGATTCCCGGGTATTGTAGCGAGGTGCACCTATCCGTGCTATCGGCAGCGTTCGTCGCGGTCTTTAATAAGCGGGTTAATTGCCCCCGCTAATTAACGCGATTAAATTAATTAATACGTAATTCAATATTTAACGCGCTGCGCCGTAACGCGGCTTACAGGGCGTCCGTAAACTGGGTGAGAAAACGAAAAACAAAACGAAGTGAAAAAAAAGGGACACGCTCGGCACCGGCATCGGCAGCAGGTGACAAAGTCGAGTCTTTAGCCGTCCGCTGACTGAGTCTAAATTTGGGACCTTGGGAGGGAGCGAGAAGGCGAACGTGGCGAGAAGAATGAAGAGGCGATAAGAACCGGCGGTGGAGTAAGAAGACGAAGAAGATGAAGAAGAAGAAGAAGAAGAAGAAGAAGAGGAAGGCAGCAGGAATGTCGTCGGACCAGCGCCGCAGGGCAGCCGGAGCTCGGCTCTTCGCCTGCACGGCGATACTCCTGCATCGCCGGCAACAACACTTCGGACCCTCTCTCCTCTCCTCCTGCACGCATCGTGCGACCGTGGTTATTTTCCGGGGCCTCCTCACTTGTCACACACCCGACTCCCCTCCCGAATATCCACCGCCTAGCTTCGGACCGCATCGCCGTCCTCCGGGAGAACGACGCCCGGACCTCCGAGCCTGGAGAGAGTCATCGCCCGTGTCCTTCCTTCGCCCCTGTACTCACGGATCTCACGAATTATTCCGTCCTCGTCGCTGTCGTTCACCGGACACCCCGAATTTGCCTGCCCGAATCGCCTCCTTCGGGCACGTTGCAAGTCATAATTTGGACCATCGTAATGTACGTATCTACTCACGTGTACCTCGGCTGCAGTTGCTGAAGGATTATGTGCGGTATGCTTTTTACCCTTGGAAGACGGTGATTGTCTCGCTCGAAATTAAGAATCGTCGTTTTTTGCTGGGCCAATTTTTGCAGGGAAATACGGCCCTTCAATGTCTCGTCAAACTATTAGCCATTAAAATGCGATCAAGCTGCACACTACGGAGAAAAAGACTCTGCGAGACCGAATGCGGGCTGCTTTTTATGCCAGTGAGATGAATAATTTCGTCACTGCGCAGCTACGAATATGCGTTGATACACAACCGATATCGACATATTAATACTGGATTATATTTGTTTTTCATTCGGATTGCTTAGGTCTTGAACATGTACGTATAATCCTGTAAAAATATAATATAAGGAGTAGGTTGGCGAACGGCTTGCAATACGGGGCATTTATGAGGTATCTCAAAAGATAAGGTCTCAGGCTTAGGTCAGTGAAAAGAATGGGTCCGATACTTCTTTGATACGACGCTAGCAATTTGAGGAACCATAGTTGTAAGTTTTTTGATGGACCTGAAAGTGACGCGTGCACGGACAGTTGACGATGTGTAGCGGAAACCGATTCCAAGAGAAGGGAGAAAGCTGCTTACCCTTTGAACGTGGCAAAGAGGCGTCTTCCCTTCAGTTAATCATAATCGGCCGGACTAGCTACACGCATTTTTAAATCATTATCGAATTTTCACGACTCAGAACTTGAAATCATTCATTATAACGAACTGTAACACAGCATTGTAACACACCAGACTTGGTCACATTTATTTAGTTTGAATTTTCAATTTATTGCCGAAGTATATCGTTAACCCTTTAATTACGAGCTTACTTTCAAAATAAATACTTCAAACAAGTAATATATGTATCCTTAGAATTGTGAAATACAAATTCTAAAAGCCTCAGCAGCCACAAACTTTATGGCGGTAACATACATAAACAACTGATGATCAATATTTCATTCACCACTCGTGACAGCAATTCAGATGTTGGTTTTACCGAACCTTTTTTTCTATGCATTAAACACCGTTGTGTTACGAGAAAGATTTTTCTGTACAAACATAATATCGCGATATCTAGATCAGACTTGGAATATTCTCTGAAAGTTTTTCGATGGCTTTTCGACTGTGGCAATGAAAATTAAAATACCACAAGACGACTCGGAATTCTTAAAAAGACATCGTAGATAATTATCACGGCCGTATGCGATTAGTTACTACACATGGAATCGGAACGGAGGCACAAGTATTAGGGGTCGCATACCGTAATATAATAAAGGTTTGTAATTGCTTTGATCGTTAAAATTGGATATTCGATATAGCGGGGTGAAAATATCTAAGACGTATGCAAGGAGTGATTCGTCGACGTGGCTTTGATTGGATGCCATAACAATTTTATTTTATTACTTTAATCGCAGACGAGATCTCGAACATGGAATGACACTTCTTGAGATCAAAGTCATCCACTAATCACTCAACTCCTACGCCGTTTTTCTGTCGCAATAAGAAACGGGCTGCTACAAATTCGAGACATCCTCAATCTCTGACACTGTTTCACTCCTCGTGATTTATTTGTATTTGAAAAAGATGCATTTTCAGAAAAATCTTGAAGATTCTCGCGCATATATGAAGTCGATCGTCCAAGCTACTTAAAGAAATCCCAGATGTCAAGGTACACACTAAAAGTGTGTCAGAATAGGAAGAAGTACTTGTGTGGACTTTGGCTTGCTGTTCAAACGCTTGGCTCAAGGAGATGGAAACTTTCATTACGTCCGCAGGGCATCCCGAGAATTCGTGGGGCACGAGTGCAGGGTCCGCATCACCCCCGAAGAATCCCGCACCTTCCGGTTAGTTATTGCCCTGTTATTTCTACCTTCTCGTTTTGTTCGTTGGGTAATTCTTTTTCATTCGGATCGAGGAACACCCGCACCGAATATCGGCGACATGGGGGAAGAGTCGATTGTTTCCGTCGACGAAGACGCGTATCGCACGGCGCAATTTCAACCTGTAATTATTCTTTTTTTCTTTCTTCCTTCGATAGGCTCCCCGTCGCGGTGTTGCCTCGGGACTTTTGCCATGAGTGCGCGTGTGTATTATACACGCGTGAGGCCGACGGGCGTTTGATGTTTGATAATTTATTAATTCAGGTGAAAGGCGGTTGTATGTGGGTGCGCGGGTTACTTTAACACGGACCTTCGAACGCTGCTGCTCCGAGGAAAAACGCTCGAGGAAAGATTACGGGTCACGGTGTCAGTCCAGTTTCGAGAAACAAAGAGTTGACTTGACCCCGAATTAACCGTAAAATCATCCAGAACGCGGACCGTGGCGCAGAAATTATCGCGGTATGTATCTCTCCTGCCCCTCACGGCTGTCAGTCAGACTCGGAGATACAGGCGTATCCACCTGTAACACGAACGCACTGCGGACGGGAACGCAGATGTTTTATTCGAGCATACCTGTACGAGAACACTGTGCAATGTATAATGATCGAGTCGGGAGATCCGAGAGGTTGAAATTTCCGTCAAAAGATGTACAACGTACCCATACTTGTATACCAATAATAATTACACGCCACGTCGTTACCGTTGATCCTGGCAGTCCAACTCGACTCCGGTGC
Source organism: Neodiprion lecontei (assembly GCF_021901455.1). Lineage (NCBI taxonomy): Eukaryota > Metazoa > Arthropoda > Insecta > Hymenoptera > Diprionidae > Neodiprion > Neodiprion lecontei. Next base: position 7,192,767 of record NC_060265.1, read on the forward strand.
GCCAGGGGAAACGCTTGTAACGTCGAGCGAACGAACGATCGATTCAACAATGTGCCGTTCCGAGGTTACGAGTGAATGCGAACGGCGCGGAACAAACCGCGGTAAAAGACACCGATCGCACGAATGGGGCGAGGTGCGCAACTTGGTCCGAACGCGGCAACTGTACGGAACACCTTGATGTCTGATTGAGGGATGAATGAGGATCGCCGATCGGCGGCTAACCTCGATTATTTGATAGGGCAAACGGGGCAGCCCGTCGTGCCGGCGTATCGCTTCGAAGACCTTAAAACACAGATACATCATCCTGGACGTCTTTGTTGCGGGGCCCCGCATCAAAGTTAACGAGGTGCCATTCGCTGCCTCGTAGTCGATTTGTATTACGTTGGTATACCCGAGGCTCGTCCCGGACGGAACTCTCATGATGGCTACTCTCGCAGGCACGACACCCATGCTTTGCCTGTGCACCTGACCGCCTGCCGAGGCGACCTTGACGCGGTGTTCCGATTTCATCGTCTTATCTTCTGCCTTTGAAACCTCCTTCGCTCCCACCGTATACTCGAGGAATCGCGAAGTCGACTATACTTAGGAGAAGATAGTGGAGATTATTTTCAAAACTGGTATTCACCACTTATCGTTTACGTCACGTGCAATTGAAAATGGTCATTGAAAAGGTCCCGCGGGTCGTCTGGGGAAACGATTCCATGAAACCGCTTTGGAGATGACTTTTTAGTTAAAGGTATGCATGCACGAAGTTACGGAGACCTCGCTTATGGCGACCAGTGTGACCTCTTGAAAGCTTTCCTGATCGCTTATCGTGGTACGAAGTGTTCCATCGATTGCTTTTTCCTCCCCGATTCAATCGACTACCTCGCAGTATAGCGCCAATGTTAAGAAGCCTTAAGTTCTGATGATTTTGTCAGAAAATACGTTGAGAAGAAGAGAAAAGGGGTGTTTGAGAACTGACTGGGCCTTCGAGGTGGTTGCAAGTACGAAGACGAGGCGGAGTGCCGGAGCGAAGCCAAGGTTGGAAGGCAGGCTGCAGGGTAGGAACAAGGTTGGTACGTACGTACGAACGGACGGCGGAGGACGCAGCAATCTAACCGCGTTGATTAGAGTTGTATGTAGAATCGAGAACCGGATTCCAAGAACCTGTTTCCACGTTCACGTAAGATCCCCAGAGTAATCGACTGACGGATCGGCGACCGTACGAGTCAGCGACCCCGGGGCTGGCCGAGCTGCGGCCATGCGCCAGGCCGCGGCGATACAGATGCGTATGGTGTGTCTTTCTTGTCCTACACACATTCGAACGCTCGAGCCCTCGAGCTAGTCCCTGGCTGCCTCCTCCCGGTCTCGCATTTACCTGCAGCAGCGTGGAACACGTACCGCGCCGCGTTTGTTGCACGCGGTTCGCATCGACCGCGTCGCTGCGGCGGCTTCCATACGCCCCTAAACGATCGGCCGACCATAGGTAGGTAGGTAGGTGGTTACAACTGATAGATTTTCATTACTCCGAGTCCACCTCGAAGAAGCCTCGGTCTAACGGCACATTCACCGGCTCCGAGTATCGGGAAAAACGCGCCCGTTTAATAACCGCCATAATGTATAATAATGGCTGGACTCGCGTCGGACGAGACGCGCCGGATATTGTCCGGAGACTCAAGCCCCCCCCCCCCCCTATGCAATTAAGAAGCGGTCGTATTATCCGCGGAAATTAATTGTCCGTTCTCCGGGAGATTTCCGTGCCACAGCCGCTCCGCGTCGGGCTTCTGGAATTATACAGAGACCACTAACCGCGAGATAGGGATCGGGAATGAGCCGCCGATATATTCCTGCTAATTACTCGTTTCATTACCCCGATCAATTTTCGAACCGGAGAACCAGAAATAGAAACCAAGCGCAACGTGCTCCGGTGGCCAGCCGACCGGACTCTTCGGTCCTCCGATGCAGGACTCGACTCGACTCGGAACGACGACCACTTTTATACGACCTCGTGTAGCCACTTTGAGAAGGACCCCGCTGCTGTTGCTGTTGCTGTTGCTGCTGCCGCTGCTGCCGCTGCTCGCCGCGGTTCCGACGTTCGGCCGTTCGTCCGGCTTCTAACGTATTCAAGGCGCAAACCATTGTCGCCTCTATGAATGGACGTTTTCACTTAAAGTGGTACACGGTGAACAAAGAGGTCCTCGCTTTAAGGTGGAAATCTCTCAGCCAGCATACGGTCGTCGGCCGGGACGACTCGGTGTAAGGCGAACCACACACGCCTCGGATGATCCACCCGTGTATCTACACGCTGCTCGCACACGTCCGTGAAAGCGCGTCTCTGACGCGACAGTATGCACGACGGCCTGATCCGCTATTCAGGGGGTGGCTCATGCTCGATATGCCAACTGGGTCATGGCCTCAGGGCAGTGACGACGTCGAGTGTCAAGGATACCCCGAAGACTAGGGCGGAGACCAGAGGGTGGAAGCTCGGGACTTGTGTCAGCGAGATGGCCAATCGGTAAGAGCAGGTTTATTGACCAAGGTGAAGTATCAAGATGGATTTGCGCTTCGAGTGCGACTTATGGTTCAAAGATTCGGCGTCTTGACTGATCAGGAAACAAACGATGCAGCCGCGTCATTCCAACGAGAGGATCAGTCAAGTGATCGCGGGAGATGAAACTTGTTTTGGATTCCGTAGCTGCTGGTTTCCTGAAATGAAACGGCGCATATTTGAACAAGCGCGTGTATGATAAATCCCGATGACTACGTACTGTCGTTTCCAGGAAGAGGATCGCTTCCAAACTCGGCAAATCGCGTGATTTCCTCATTGCAAAACGATGAGCTGGCCTCCTCGTATCGTCCAATGATCGACTCGATCCTGCAACATGTTAAACGTGCCGGTCAACGGGTAAATTGGCTACAATATACGCGAGAGCCTTAGCGAACAACAGGAGAGCTTCGTCACTCTCATTTTTATGCCAACGTCTCGCCCCGGGGATGAGCGACTATAAAGGCGACAGGAACAAGCGATCGCATGCGAACCCGGCATGCATCTCACGACTCTTCGCATGGCTTATCGAGGCTCCACGTGGAGCATTGTAGCTGCTGCATAATATTAACATTAGTGGTGATTAGTGGGCTGCCGAGCGAAGACCCCGTTCCTGGACACTGGTTTGCCTGTTCGACCGTTCCCCAGCTCACACGCGAGCGTCTCGATCGCGACCTTCAGTTAATGAGATTCTCAGTTTGAAAGCCGGGATACACACGTATCCAGGATGATGGTGGCGCGGATGGCATCAATCGGGGACCCGTCAACGCGACTGATTCTTCACCAAATCATTCGCCGAATTCCCGATGTGTCCGTAATTGGGTCCGGTGGCCACCTCGCCTCGCCACGCCACGTGAATATCGGACTGCACGCACGGTGTCGTGATCAGGCACCAGGTTCGAGGTGCGGAATGATCGTTAGCGTGGCGTGCGAGTGCGTAGTGAGTTTGGCGGTGCTGCTGAACATAACTGTCTGGTAGTATGTGAAATTAGGGATAATTTATTCACAATCAAGAGGCGCGCGCATCTTTCATACGATCGGGGTACGGGGTGCGGAGTTTAGGCGAGTGTGGGCAGGATGCGTAAATCACTGGAACACTGAAGACTGTAATCAGTATATAAGGTATTAACGGTTTCGCGCATGCATGCCGCGAGGCGTCGATCGATTTTTGACGACGATCGAATTGTAGACAACGAGCGAACGAAACGCGACTGACGACAAAACCGGGAGACTTTAATCGTTCTTTGGAACCATTTTTCAACGACGTCGCTTTCAAAGCGTCGTGATAAGCTGTTTGAAATTCCGAAACAAACGCGCCTGCTGATTTACACACACGCGTGTGTGCTCGGGCGTGTGAACGATAGATCGCGGGTATGCAAATTGGTGAATAACTTATCCTATACCCACATACGTGAAATTTAATCCGTTGCAGTGGCAGTTGTGTTTGATGGAGAAAGCGAGGTCGCGCAAGGACACCGAGAAGTCTTGGCGGGTGGAATAGATTCGTTTAGCCCGTGCACACTGGGCTGAGAATTTTGAACCGTCTCGCGTACGTGTCCACAATTAGCCACACCTGTGGGTCCTCCTTTGGTACCGTGGTGCGGGAGCCCGTGCCGAGGTAAAAGTGCGTTTATTTACCTCCGGCTCGAGACCAGCGTGTCATTAACCAGCGGGTGTCGGGTTACGGATAGTTCTCGAAACCAAGTAAAACCTACGGAAACCAGCCCGAGCCAGGGAGCTGGAGCGAAAGAAACTCGGCTTTCACGCCGCGGTGTGTAACGTCGCTTCGATGTGTTGCGTGGAGTCGAGATGCTGCGGGCGTGTGCACGATATTCTCTTGTGTGGATACCTGGCAAGTCTTCGGGGGCCAGTCAACCGGCGAACGAGACAACAAGACAACGAGACCCGCGGCCACGGACTTATATTTATGCCCCTCAGGCCCAGTTACCCCCGTGGCGGTCAACTAAATCACACCACGCGGATTTTATATTAAAACAAATATAATTAATTCAGATACCGAACCCGCCGCGGGTGGTCTCGTACACCATAAATGCAGACCCCTCTTCTGCAACGGAGAACCTGCGTGACGGTATTAAAGGGGGGCTTTTACGGATCAGGATTCATTTCTTAGACTGCAGTTTTATCACCGCGAACATCGGCGCGCTGCACTCTGACTTCGACAAATGAGGAAATATGCAGGGAATATCGATTCATTGGTAACAGTGATAATTCAAATCACTGATCCACCGATCGTTGGCCATGAGCACGTATAAAAAAAAAACATTTGCGCCAGCATGGCGACATCTCCCCAAAGTTCCAAATTGAAACGATGTTCTCACTCGAAGCTCAAAAAATCGCTTGCCAAAGTTGAAAATTTAGCGAATCATCAGGCCTCTTTCTGAAGAGCCGGTGATCTTTTTAAAAATTGAAATCAGACCAGGTTTTGACGCAGGGACGGGCCTCACGACAATCAAGTGATCTTGTCGAAAAATTACGAGTTTTCTATTTCTGTAGCTTGCATCGTAGATTTTTTATCATCGGTAAACTGCAAATCATACAATCAAAAAGTCTGAACCGTCCATCACGCGTGTCTAAATTTCATAAGTTATATCTAATAGTCTAAATTCTCGAAACAATCAACAGAACGTGACCGAACTTGTATTTTTCCGTTAGTCGGAGTAAACTCATGTAACTGGTCCACTTAATCATAAAGCTTAGTATGCTCATGTCTCGTGTCCGCACCTGTAATTCGCAATGTACGAACGTTATACCTGCCTGTCACTCTGCCGCATGTAAATAGGTATGTATATACTAGTATATGCTAAGAAAAAAAGTGTATATGTAGGTACAGCCTCAGTGCACGAGGGGAAAGTTGTTCCTAGCAGCCAGAGATAATGAAAGAAACAAGCATCACTTTACACAACTTCGCTCGTTTGTAAAGAGCCATTTGTTTGTTCAGGAGGATATGAGGAGAGGGAAATAAATGTAGGGAGAGAGAGAGAGAGTGAGAGAGTCGCAGCAGCACCTTAAGTGTGGGTAGGTTAACTGGCGTATAGTGTTGCAAGTCACAGTCATCTCCCGAGCTCGTTGGCAGTAGCCGAGATATATTAGGATGCTTTCATTTTGGATAACCGCCTCGAGTTCGTGAGTGTGTACGCTGCTTATAGTCGTTCTTCTTTCCCGCTAGTAGTTTTACGCCCCGCGCACTTCGCTTCCTTTCGAAAGTTTCGACATTTTCTAAATACTCCACCGAGTTCCTGGGTTTCCATGTAACGTGTATAAGACAAGACGTTCGGGCGTCTCGTTCGCACACAAACACAGAAACACTCGAAGCTCCCTGCAGCACAGCAGGTTGAAACACTCGTAGCTAAACGGCGCACGACGCCGACACTTGTACCAGCAGAACGTAGCAGTTTCCTTGAAAGTTGAAAATTTAACGAGCTGACGACTCGCCTCGACTCCTTTCTTCGGATGGAATCTACATCTTCAACGAACTTGGTAGGGTTTATCAGACCGTCCGTGCCACTGCCCGAGTATTGTAAGGCCTCGTCAATACGTGCCTTTAAACGAGACGAGAAATGGCGCACGATGCTGTGCGGATAATATACGCGGATTCACCGCTGCGTCACTGGACGCATAAAAACCTGGGGAGTACACCTTCGTACACCGATCCTGTGGTACAGCTATCGAGATCCACCGTGAGATGAAAGTACAACGAACGTTCCTTTATTACACGCTGACATTTCGGAGCCAATAAACAACCGTCGCAGTCAGCTGATACCGATTCTCTTACATGCGCACATGCGTGCTCCCTTATCTTTACACTCACAAGCGCATTGCTTCGCAGTGTTGTTACAAGACGGACGCGTCGCGTAGGCATCAGAGACTTAGGCACCGCCGTGCTTGACAAATCAACGTCGCTGCGTTATCCATAAAATATATATGTGCGTAAGGAGGAATTAGAGAAGCGGCCGAAGCTGGGCCGCGCGAGTGTAGCAGGTATACTCGTATACCAACCTATCTCGGTTTTTCTGGTAAGACATAAATTTCCACACGATGTATGCATCACGCTATATACCTTCAGCCTACCTACCGGCCCACCATCTCTATACCTGGTTAAGGAACTTCTAGTTGCTTCGCCTGTTTTCTCATAATGTGCATGTGGAGGCAGATACGCGGCGGCTCCACATGCAGCCCGGTACCATTACGCCGCTCGGTCAACACTATTTCTTTGATAACCAACTTTCTCTGCACTACCAATTAACGGGCAATAGAATAAATGAGAATTGAGAGGCAGAGCTACGGCGCATCGGAGCGCGGAGGACAAAACCGGCTCGTTTGCCGCAGAGGACGCGAGTCGGTCCTCCAACACGGCCACCTCGGCCAGCGACGTGATCCTAATTCTGGCCATCAGTTTCACTTCCGGACCCGATCGCTCCTCGGCTCTCAAATGGAAAGCTCGATTAATTATTTCAGCCTAATTACGGGGGATGATCGAACGATGAGTGACACACTCGTGCGACGTATCTTCAACAAAGTCGAACTACCAAACTACCGAACACCTGTGAGATCCTCGGAGCAATAAATATGTAAACACGGTTTGAGGAAGATCACTTTTTCCTCTTCTTTTTTACCGCGCAGCTCGTCTCTCAGTAAACCGAAGACGAACGGCAGCCCCATTACAGCATACAACCCATTAGTTTCGGAGGCGTCATTTGTGCCAATCATGGTCCCGCGTTATCCGGAGTTTACTCGGACGATTACCGTAACAAGGTAGGTAACCGTATAGAGCCATCGGTATAATGTATATAAGTGCGTCGCGGAGCTGTGCGTGCTGAGTTGCAGAAACGACCCCTCGGCGCGATATCCTCGCGGGGGATGGTTGGGGGGGTGCCATCCCAGCCGAAACTGGTACCTATCGGATTATGCAAAAGTCGGCGCGTACGTCGTGCGACAGCCCAATTTAACGGGGACCTTGGAGTTTAGGAATTAAACGCGTGGTCATGGGGAAAAAGACTACACGTATCGCATCATGATTCGGGGAACAAAAGCGTTCCGTTAACAAGATAGCCCACACTCGCTGTCTGCATCCCGTATAACACGAGTGCCTTTTTAGATCATTAGTTTTTCACAGCTGTCTAGGTGTGCTGTGCACCGCTCCTCGATGATCGTCTCTTGCCACGCGATTGTGAAGCTGTGTAATGGTCACTTAAAACACCGCGAGAATCTACGTACCTTCCATACCTGCATATCGAATCTCATTCGTAACTGCGAATTATAGTCGGGTAATATATACGCTATATACTATCGAATGACTCAATTATTATAACCATTACCAGTTACGGGTTCGCTGTTTAATAAAAATATATGCTTCTCTGTGCCGGTATGGCGCGTGTGTTGCCACGTACTTTGTGTAATGTTCATGTTTTTATTTTTTTTTTTGCATTTCAAGACTCGTCGAACCATTAATGGAGTCAATTTAAATCCCATCACATTTTACATGTGTTCATGGAGATAAATTGTAGCGGTAACGGTAAAGTGACATTCGCAAGAAAAAAAAAAAAAATACAAAATTTCACCACCTTTCAGTAGTGTTCATTTAGTACAAATTTGAAATAGTATCGGTATACCATTCTAACTGTGTTAAAGAACACTGACAATAATGTAATCGACGTTACATCAAAGATTGATCTTTCAGTATACCGCAGTGGAAAATATACGATCGCAATTAATTCAATGACGAGTAAAAACATTTGCGGAAGGACTGCTCTAAGGACCGTAAATGGTGATTTTTGATACTCGACGTTAGAGAATGTCCGCAGAATAGCGGACAGAGCGAAACGAGCCATTCCCCATTTAGATGACATCCGCTTAGCGATAAAGACCGCGTTGGTTTTCGGGGTTCGAAATGAATACAGGACTCAATGCGGCGTGACGTAAGAATGATGCGTCGACAAAGAATCGCTCCTGTCGCTGGTCCATTCCGAGTGCGTCACCCACCCGCTGCGTCTCCGGAATGCCTAAACTACCGAGATGTCATTATACCGTGGGCCGTTGTTGACGCTGCAGGCTTTCGCCCGTACATGTGTTCGGCATCGACGTGTCGTTGGAGTGCCAGTGTGGGCAAAGGTCTCACGCCTTTACCTGCATGTCCCCCCTAGCAACACCATCTTCTCTAGGAAATTATCAATATCGTTCCACCCACCGCGAACTGACAGGGTGTATACCACTACGGTGCCGCTAAGGGTGCGTCTCATCGCCGCTTGACAATTCCATTCAGTGACGAACACACTCGCTAGCTGGCACACCGGCAAACTTCTCTCGACTTCGAGGGGCCGATACGTTTGCATCTGCAGTTCGTCCTCGCACGCACGGTACGATGTTGTTATAATGGAGAGCGTTTGTCCTGCTCGTTTGATTGCAAGTCTGTAGCGGGGAAACGCGAGGAAGGTGTTCTTACCGTTCGTTCACCTTGAGAAAGTTGTCGGGAAAATGTTCAGTTGGATCTAAAATGGTGTAGAAGCTTCAGTTTTACTCAATTATGTTTTTGTACAGTTGATTTTCAACGATACAATCAGTTACGGAGAACCGAATGAGGAAAGTATAAAAAAAAAACAAAAAAACTGAATAATTGCCACCTGCATGAGGTGATGAATCAATCGAAGAACCGAGTGGCGTCATTCGAGTGGTATTTATTACCGTTCCGTACTCAGAGGCGGGCTGACGATACTCGATAAATTTCAGTGGCGAATATTAGGATTACATTACACGCTCAGCAATACGATTGGATTATAGAAAATGATATTTCATTAATTCCAAGTGCACGGTGAAACGCCGCCCAACTCGATGTAGTTATCGATCGTAATTTTATAAAGAAAAACAGTGACGTCTTCTTCTTTAACCGCGCAGTTTAAACGAATCACGCTTTTCAATTATCCACTTTTTCTCAGAAGGGCACGAACAACGTGGGATAAATTTTTAAAGAAATGTAAGCATCGCAAGATCAGTTTCCTCGATCGAGGATATCCTGTAACATATAGCATGGGGATATTTTTTAGTAGATAGACTATGAACCGCAATAAATCCGAGTAGCGTTAAAAATTGATATACTGTTCGGAAACGCGCGTGCATGTGTGTGTGCGTGTGTGTGTGCGCGCGTCTATAGAGAGAAGAGAATTGGGGTGGTTTGCAGTGCAGGTATGTATACATCGACCGAATAGCTAGCTACTGTGTAGAACATCGATGGGTGGGGGTGGGGGGTGGGGTAGTGAATGGTAAGCGGAAGGCCATATCAATACGTATCGGTTTTGTGTTTGGATTCCTGGATGCCGTGTAAAACATCGATACAACGTTGTGGAAGTGGGGTGGGTGGTGGGTCCCGATGGGGATGAAATAATGGGGGCGGACGCGCGCATCGTAACATTGACGTATATCCGGCTGCCTAGCCGGTTCGGGGTAGGATTGTGGGTTTGGGGGTGGAGGTGGGGGTGGGGTGGTTTGCAAACGCGTGCAGGAACACGAACACAGAGACACCAATCGAGCGTGCAGGACCGGCTCTCCCTTACACAAAACCGATCCAGTCGGTCGAAAGGGATGTGGCGGTGGCGGAGTCGAGGGGTTGTCGGGGAGAGCGAGTACGCGAACCACTCGATGCCACTGATGCGGCCCGTGTTTAACGCGCTTATAAATGTGTAATGCTCGCGTGCGCCGCCTGCCGGGGGATGATTGAGGGCGGCGGGTCTCGCGGTGCCAAGAGGGGGTGGTGGAGGCGGCGGCGGGAGGGGCGGGGAGAGAAGGGAACACGGTCCGCCGCCGGCAAGCCCGCCTGCGTATCGATAAACGATCAATCAACGCAGCGGTTCCTCTGCCTCTGTACCTGCCGAGAGTCGAGGGGCGGAGGGGCGGACGAGCGTTACGGGGGTGGATGCGGGGGCGAGGATGGGCACGTAGGAGAATACCGGCGGAAGAGACGAAAGGGGTTGGCTGGTGGCCCGCAGACTATCGACCCGCCGCGGAGGAGACGCAGCCTGGGTACACGCTCCCTCTCTTTACGGACCCCCGGCCGGTGCCTCCGCTGGTGGATATTTTGTTGCTGGTACGTAACTATTTTGCCACGCAATGTTGAGTACGTCGCGTTTTGACGGTTGGCCGACGCGTGTTCGCCGATAATCGGTTAGAATTACGAGACAGTAGCACGGCAGATTTTGCGGTTATTATAGCTGGTACCCTAAGAATGTTGTGTACAGCTTTTGTGGAGCTCACACACTTCAATCGTCTTGATAGTATACTTTGTTGCGTTGGTACAAGATCGGGTAGAAATTGCTGCAAAGTGTATTCGATTATGTAAACTTATCGTAATCACGGTGTACCTAACTTAATGAATCCGATTATTGAGTACTTGAGGAAAATAAGTGCTCTGAAATGATGAAAATAACATTTCTAAACGTGTATTTAACACGTTACCACGGGCTCAACTTTGGAGAAGATCAGGTTAAAGTAGCGTTTACAATATGTCAATGGTGTTTCAGCTATTTACCTTTAATTTTTCAGCTAGATTCCTGACTCTAGGCAAGTAAAAAGATCATTTGACAGCGGTTGGTATCGATCATTGGCCATACCAAACTCTTAAATGGCAGTTGTTTTGACATGAGTTTGATATTTTGTCACGTACTCAAAAACATCAACGTAAATGATCATTCGTAACATCAGATGTTAAGAGATAGTTATCTCTGAATTCACATATCATATCTGTGGAGCATTTTTTGCTGAATTTCATACGGTAGACTTGTGAATTAATAGCGGATTAAAGTTGAAGGGTTTGCCTGCACAGAACGCTTCACGATGGAACCTAGTTCCTAATTCGTCAACTGCGTTATCGTTTCCGCGGTTTTCACAATGCAATCCAGTGATCCGAGCGAAACTCTGGATTTCATTTCGAGTCCTTCCGCGGCGACGAGCTCTGGCCTCGCTCTTTCGCTAAACAGCGCTTCGGTTTGGACCGGGTTACTCCAGACGCTGAGGACCTTAACCCCGGGGAGCTCTCGGAAGACAGCTCTGGTAAAACCCGGGGGACCGGAAACACCCCCGGTTCCCGCGAGGGTTGATCGCGAGGCGTTCACTCCGACATCGGCGCTGTTCGCGGATTTGCCTATTGTCGAGTGGCGCGGGGTCAGGTGCAGGGTCGCCAATCTCCGGAGGCCTGCGGCCCTCCCGTTGGCTGGCGTCGCGGGGTGTGGCCAGAATTCACATAACCCAGGGAGCTGCACGTCGGCGCTGATAACAATAGGCCAACGCTTCGGGGGCGGAGGAGATTCGGTGGCAGCAGAGGCTCGGGAGGTGTGGGAGGAGGGTGCGGGTTGCTACCAGGCAGGCGCATCGCCGACCTATTGTACAATGCCCAGCCCTTCCTAAGCGACTATTGTCATCCGGGGCAGCCACGAACCGCGCTCTGCCCATGCGTCGATGCGCACAAACCATTGTCTGCCCGTCGAATGGGCGTCCCTGGCCGAGGCTCTTCTTTCCCGTACCCGGCGTAGGCGCCATCGGGATTTTCGGGCGTTTCGCCCGTGCGGATAGAATTTTTTAACATTTTCAAACGATTGTGCCAAATGTCTTTACTGCGTTTTATTCGGCATTCATCATTCGAGGCCGGAGGCGGGGTTTTTATCGGCGCCGAGTAGCGGTTCCTGTACTCTTCGCATAGTACCCAATTCAGAGCTGTTCAACCTTTTGATTTCGTTGATTGATTGACTGATTGATTGAATGATTGATTGATTCGTAAAGTCATGAAAACGATACACAGTCACGCGGTGCACCCTATTTCGAGAGTTCGGTCACGCGCTGCGAAAAAATCTGGCAAATTATTTTTCAACCTGTATACACCTATAATAAGCTTATAATTTGACCACGGCCGTTTCAGAAATCCATTTCCGCACTGCGTTAATTGTATAATTAGAAAGATTGACCGTACAATTATTATACGTCATGCATATTCTTAATCGAGTTAAATGATGCGGAATATAGCTATATGGGAGTCATCGCAACCCGAATGGACGGAAGTCAAAATCAGTGGCACCACGCAATGTATTTATGGGCGATAATTAACTACTCGTATTTTTATTGCAGAATCTTGGAGCGCGCCGGATTTGATTCATACCACGTACGTATCGAGATGCTGCACGTGGGTATAACAAAATGTTATAACCCACTGCGCATGCATCTCGCAATTTCATGTGTGGTTCTGAATTTTAAAAGGCACGTATGTAGTAGATAATACAAACGACCGTCTTAGCTTCGATAATTGGTATACACTAATTATAATCATTCAAACTGTATTGTGATTTATGAAGATAATCATGGCCTGTATAATATACAATATATTTCGTTCGTAAAATTACAGTTACGTTTAAACTAACGTTATAAAGCATAACATTAACGTATAATTTATCGATATTATTTCGAATACAGGTTACGTAGATATATTATACTCGCGCATAATACCCTGTGGTGACCTACTTTTTTACGAACCACATTGGCCAGTGGACTTATTGAACTTGTTATGTCATCGCAGTGCAAACCTTATTATCCGTTACCTACACTCTGATTATGTCAATTGGGCAATTCTCGTTATCGCATACAGAACTCTGTATGCGTCATAACAGTGTTATTTTACTCATTCTTGAAAGCGATGGGACTTCTAGCAAAATATTCGGGATAAGCCCGATATTCCGGAGCATTGCGTTAAAATTATGTTTGCATGCACAATGCGTGCTGTGCAAGGAAGCACCAAAACCATTTGAATTGTTAAAGTCATTAACGCACTCAATTTATAATGAGATTTTTTCATAATTGACTCTAAGTATAATTGGTTATTATACAGAGGAAACAAGCGGAGCTGCTCTTTTGCATTATTACATCACCGTTTCAATTATTCGGCTGTATATCGAAGTTGGGACTTGAACCGGGACCTTTCATAATGAGTGTCGTTTAACTTTTTTCTAATGGTAAATGTTATTCCGGTATATAATTATACGGGCTACGTCAAGCTGTGTAGTCCAGGAAGTCGCTGGAAGAGTGTTGCTAGTGGCATCTACCAAGGCTCGTTTCATTCGCATGCTTCGAATGAAAATCCGGCGGCTGGTTAGTACAGACGTTACCACTGGCTGGTATTCACAACGTTTTCGTACGTGGCTCAAGTATTTAATCAATGAATTATGCCACGAAGAAAAAACAAATCATATCGATCAACGTTCACGAATCAAATTGAGTGTTTGGGAAAATATGCAGCAAAAAGTACCTTGCATATACCGGGCTATTTCCTTGGAAAAGAAATTAATCATGCATAAAAACGGTCGAAATCAGCGACGAGAAGAAAAGCTTAGGCTTTCTGAATATCGGTGTATTCTATCGATAATTATCAATTAATTATAATTGTAGCAAAATGGCCAAATTATCATTGCAGATTGCTTTAAAAACTATATCTGTACTGTAATGTTAAAATCACTGCGCGTTCAAAATCGTTGTCTTCTCGTGTCGTTCCATAGCGATTTTTTTAATCCGCTCCCAAAGCATGGGGTAAGGGTGTATAGTCCGAGTAAAATCGGCGCGCTCCAGCCTGTAAAGTTCGCAAATTTCTACAGCAACGACACTCGCGACTCGACGTTCGTCCGGCATGACCAAAGCGATTTCTCCGAAATGAGCACCGTCCTCTAGGTGGCAGACTTCCTTCCCGGACTTGGTGTAAATAGCGACGGTCCCGGAGGCGATGAAATACATGCAGTCCCCCGGCTGATTGGCCCGCACAATCACGTCGTTGGTGAGGAATATCTCGGAGCGAAGAAGGGCCACGATTCTTACCAGCAACGACATCGGCAAGTTGTTGAAGAAGGTGACGTTCTCGACCAGCTTCCTGCACGAGTGCATCCCTATCTCCTGGCTGATCTGGCTGGAAACCGTGCTCAGGATCTCCGACTCCCTGAAGTAGTTGTGCTGGTAGCGAAACTCGTGGTAGGTCATGAATCGCTGCTGGTTTTCCACAGGGAGCTGTTTGTGCCTTATGTACTGAGTCAGCTGGGCGGTCATCGCCTGGTACTTGAGGGACGAGCTGTTCATGGTCTTGTATATCTGCATCATCGCGCCGACCATCTTGCACATAATGAGGACCGACAACACCTGGAAGATGATGGCCAAGTACTGGTCCTCCATCGTGGAAGGAGGAGCTCCGTTGAACCCGGAACAAGTGAAGATGGCAACCGCGCGAAATAGGCTGCTGCGGTATTTCGTCTGAGGAGTCGACCCCCAGAGCATGTTTTGTGCAATCCAGGAGCTATCGTCGGGAGCTTTCGGCTTCCCCAGAGACTCAACGGCTAGTGGTACTATGTAGTGGAAGCAGGCCTGCCAGTGGAGGGCCAGGAATATCAGTCCGATGAATATTATTATGTTCACAATCCCGATCGATATGTCGTAGGAGGTGGCTAGCCTATGTGTATACGAGTACATGGAAAATCCCCTGAATATTATTATCAGCGAGGTCACCTCCCGCAATACTACCAGCTCGTTCCAATGAGCCAAGAAAAATATGTCCGTCGGTATCGAGCCGATCAAATCGACAAAGAAAGTACCGTGGAACATGTACTTTTTTGCTACCATCCAAGAATCCAGTTGCACTGTCCGAAGAGTTTGGTCGTAGTACCTGAAAAGAAGGACATGAATATCTCTGCTTTACACGCACTGATACCGAAATCAAATAACCGTCTACGGGAATTTTCAATGAATTTTAATAGCGTTTTTCATAATCAATCAACAATAACATTTCTGCCACAAAAGATTGACTACGGCCACGTACCCAGTCCTCAAATTCACGATGATGTCCGCGTTAAAGAAACCGATGAACAAATTTTTCGCCTGGGTCCAACCACGGATTTTCCGATCCATGTCAAAGGCAGCTTGGTATGGCAGAATCAAACAAAGGGCATACATGGATAGTACCATTGCGAAGTCCCACCAGTGTCTGTAGAACGTGAGTTTGTTTTTCTTACTTCTACATTTCAATGCTTATCAAATTACGAAGATAATATCTGTATTTAACTTACGATCATTTATGCGAGAAACCACCGATGGTTAATAAATACGTGAAATTATTTTTATTATGTTGTAGTAGAATTATGCATTGTATTAAAGCAATTGTACTGATCCAGAGTTTCAAGAATCTAGGATATAATATATTATCATCTTGCCGTACAGTATTCATTTTTTCAGGGACCCACCTGAAAAGACTGAACGGGTGAATAACGTATTTAAAGTTTCGTAAATGACGTCGCTTTTCGTAAACGATGGCTGCTCGGCTCCGCAGATATTTTGTCGCGCTTGGATTTTTTCCGGATACCATACAGGAGCGTCGCAGCGCTCCGAATGTTGACCGAAACGGACCCCTTCCAGGGATGAATAATACTTCATCTTCTTTCAAATTTATTTCGCAATCATGATGCACTTTCAACATTGTGTTTCATTAACTTTTTCCGTCATTAAAGGACTCGGTTTGTTGTCGCCTAGCTAATAATCAACTAACTCAATTCGAGAAAAAAAGGTATGAAACGTGTCACCTGGAGTTTCTAGGTTCGCTTTGTTATTAGTATTCTTTTGTTTTTGATGCCAGAAAAGTGTACTCGCAAAACAATTTTATTCGCAGTTATTATAAATATTCAACTCTCGGGTTCGCCTTACTGTAGGCAACTGTTTTTCAGCCATGGCGTGAAGGCGAAATAGGTTTAAATTGTTTTAAAGATTTGAAGAAAACTAATCAGCTTGATTGAACTAATATGTCTCAACGACTATAACATATTACTTTGGCATTGTAATAGCCCAGAATACGACATGCACATGCCATCTGACAGTCGATCAGCTTTCTGTATCTTAAATACTCACTCTTCACAGGTAGGTATTCTTGAAGATTAAAATGATCACTTACCTGTGACAGGTGGATTCGATTATATTCAAATTCTGCGTATAGAGATTTTTTATAATTGTCCTTGTTTTATTCGCCTCATTAAAAAAACAAATTGCGAAGTACGTAAATAAATTATAAGTCATTTTTACAACGCTATTGCTATTCTACAACGTATAATAAATCTAGCCCAGTTGGGTATTTTTTTCCTTCTACGTCAAGTTTTACGGTACCAGTATCTAAATTCACACTAAAAACCGCGGTTGGAGGAACAAGAATTTTGCCATTCAGTATATCGTCGACTTTTGATATAGTTCTAGGCCCCAGTATCGAATCTTCGTAACGGTATAAGCGAACTGAAGTAGCATCTGTAAACGAAGTACACGATTTAAAGCATCAAAATCAGTAATCACTTCATGGTCACTAACTAAGTAAATTTCTCATATATGCTTGTACCTTTTATCAATTTATTATCCTTAGCTATTCGCGCTGAGACATCAACTGCTCTGTCTCCGTCGGAGAGTTTTATGATCTTGGTAAACAGGCTATTACACTTTTGTGGATTCACCACGGTAACGGGAAGGCCTGGTCTTGTAGAGAAACTTATATACGGTGCACCAGGACAGCATTCTTCTTTCGTTTTTTCGGGAGCCTCGTCGGAGTATTTGATTTCAATTTTTTCCAACTAAAATTGAAAATTTATTTAGTATACGTAGCCGAGTATATTTAACTGAACACGTTGCGGTGATATTTTTTATACTCACGTCTAGAGTACTTCGAAGATAATCTTGATTTATCGTCAACACATCAACTTCATCGAAGTCAAGTGTTAGATTCAAAGCTGATACACCAAGTGTATCCATTTTTTCTCTTGTTGCTTGCACAAAAGGCATTACTCTTTTCATGTATTTCTTGAGCTCTGTTTTGGTACTGAGTTCCGTAGAAATTACTTTGTTGTCCGGTAGTTGCCCTCCATTCTTCTGTAAATAAAAGTAACAGTTTCAAGTTTCTCGCAAATAATACCATAAATCGATACTCAGGTATCCATCAACTTACCTCGAATAATTGTTTCATGCTCGTGAGAACAGTGCTCTGCCACGGCGGAAATGTTTTTGCCACCCAAATCGTACCAAAAGTAGGTATTTCAGGAGGAGAAGGAGCAGCCTTCCCTTTAGCAGGCTTTTTCACGGTAAGTTGATTTTTCAGATGGATTCTGAAAGTATGTGCGGCTTCCATTAGGTACTGTGAAGATTTCACCAAGATTTCATCAATCGGACCAGCCATAGGCCAACGGGCGTTCAAAATACTGTCTTTCTATAATTAAAATGAAATCAGATGAATTGGCGCAAGTACATTTTGAGACCGGATTCATGACATTAACCGTGCATTGTATCTTTACCTTCTCAATCAAGGTCCAAACATGCTCGGCAACGTGCGGACAAATGGGAGCCATTAGAATGGTTTGGATTTCAATGAACTTCATTATAAGTGTCAGATTAATTCCATCTGACAGAGTAAGTTGCAGATATTTATCTCTCGCTGCCTGAAATTCATAGAATCCAGTTCGAAGTGCTTCTTTGTACAGCATCTTGTGATAGTTTTCCTTGGTCTCAAGTATCTTCAGATTCATTTCACTGCAAAAAGAAAATTTAAATTATATAAACAATTCATGAAACAAGTATCTCTGATCATCGCATTAATGATATTTCTGCTTTCAACGTACCTCTGGAAGACTCGATCATTGAAAGTATTAGGCTCCCCTTTTCTGAACGTATTCTTTGAGACCATAACTTCTTTGATCCACTCAATGTACGTATAAAGCCTGAGGATTCCTGCATCAGCGGTGCTTTCGACAAAGTTCGCATCTTCTACAGAGTCACCGGAGTCGGCCAAACAGAGCCGCATACCATCTGCAGAGAACTTACGCACTGCGTCAGTCAATGTAAGGAAATTTCCATCCGATTTAGACATCTACATATAAATAAATAGATTCTGTGGTGAGTATGTTCTTCAATTCAAGAGTCATGTCACATGAATTATAAAGCAGCTCAAACTATTCATTACTTTAGCTGAATTAAGAAGTAGATGTCCATTCGCCCTTATGCCTTTAGGCCATAATTCGGGTTGATCCGGCCAAATAGCGGTATGGTTATAAATAAAGAAGGTAAGATGATTTTGGACCAAATCTTTTCCAGAAACACGTAGGTCGACAGGATACCAATACTGGAACTCTCGTCGCATTTTATCTAGCGCTTCTTTCTTTATAGATCCATGTGGCAACTTAGCATCTTTGAAAAATATGTAATCCCAGACTTCCGGAGTCATTTCTTCAGCCCTGAAGAAATAGGATTAGAAAATGTAGTAGCAAAATCTTACTAAAATAGAAGCTTGTCTGTACTGAACTCACTTTATACCAAGAGCATTGGGTTTATCCCCTTTGAATGTTCCGCCTTGTATCAAATGTGCTACTGTATAGTACGCCATGTAGATAGTTGAGTCTGACAGAGACTCAATGAGCCAGTATTCATCCCAGGGTAGTTTAGTACCTTTGAAAACAATTCTACTATTTTTTATGGAATAATTGAGGAACTAATTCAAAGTTATTGTTTTTGTTGGACGTTACAGCAGAAACTGTACAAATTTAGAGAAATACATACCTAATCCATAAGTTCGAGAGCAGGCATATTCATGCAGCCAATTCAGACATGCAGTGAAATTCTTCCTAACTTCATCATGGAAAGTTTCCAAGTTTTCTAAAGCTTGTTCAGCCTGCTTTTTCCAGTTTGCTTCGCCATAGTCTAGGTACCACTGGTTACACAAAGCGACAACACATTCGTCGTTTGACCTTGATATTATCGTTTTTTCAGGTTCATAGTATACCACTGCATCTTTGGCGTCAACGAGTTTCTTCTGCAAGTCCTTTTTAACGTCTTGAATTTTCTTCCCTTTGTATTCACCTACCAAAAGCACACCGTCGTAAAAACCTTTGAGATATACCATTTCTTTGGCAGTCAGAAGCTTCTCTTTATCATTTTGAGACTGGATTTTCAGTTGGTCATAAACCGTTACAGCGGAAAGATTTCCAAATTCAGGGACTTGAATTATTGGTATCTGTAAATGAAAGTACTTAAAATATGATTATGCTGCAGACAATATCTCATCTCAAGAGTGTTCTAGGCATTGTCTCTACACAACTGTCATTTATTATAATTTGGCGCTGAATCTAAACTCACAGGATCATAAGGTAGCACCATATTGTCTGTGATGCCATACTTTTCTCTGAAGGGTTGCTTCTTTTTCAGATCTACAAGTGCCGCGTAATCATCCGGAGAATCACTGGGAACTGATGTCACGATACCCGTACCTTTGTCCTCTTTTATAGTAAGCATGGGTAGAGTGTATATCACTTCGTTGCTGGATAAAGGCGCATGAAGTGGAAGGCCAAGAATATCCTGGTATATAGTATAACATTCAATCAATACTCATAAGTAGGGATCAATGAATTGCAAGGAAATATCAAGTAGCTGAAAAATTACCTGTCCGCTCAATTGAGCAACAATGTCTATTTTACCCTCGGTTTTTGTAAAGCCTTGATAAGACAGATTGCGTGCAGCTCTCTCTGTAGAGATATAAATGTCCCCATTTGCTAAGCTGTAAGCAACGTACCGCATGTCCGGACGAATCCAGCAATTTGTTTGACCGTACATAGTCTCCGGTCTCAGTGTAGCGGCGACTAGATAGACAGGCTTACTCTGAACAACTCTGGGAATAAAAGACAGGGGTTTTATCTCACAATAGACCGATTGAAGTTTGTGCATGACGAGTAATGAACACTAATTCTATGTACTTAAGTGCGGCAGGATATGATTCGAGTAGTTTCATTTTGATTAGGGTGTATTCCTGTGGTCCGACGCCTTCTCCAGAGGATCTGTCATGGTCCATACATGGCTGATTGTCCTTGGGTGAGAATACTGTGTACCGCTTTCCATACTTCACTTTGTTTCTCGCTTTTAGATGTTGGAACTGCCATCTAACGAAAGAATCAAAGAACGGATTCGCATCGGTTGTTATGAACATGCGTCGCCAGTCTACCTAGTTTGCGTAAAATAAAAAGTTAGATATATTTAAATAAAAAAATTTCTCATCTGACTTGAAGACTTTCAACAATCAAGTAAATGTATCTTTCAATTGCTGATACCACATACATGTATTCCGATCGATTTCAAGTCCTGCACAGCCAGCGGTGGAAAGTAATCCAACCAATAATTGGCATCTGAAAATTTTTGGATTTCCTCATCATTTAATCCAAGGCTCTGCATAATCTGCCACTGATATTTCGCGCCACCTGCTTTGGCTACAGCTTTGCTCTGAAAACGCGAGTTTGTCAAATGTTGAGAAACAGAAATTATTAAATGAAATTTGTAATACTAATTTTGTAAATGTTTTAACTGCACATTGCATGTGAAAAGAAGTGCAACGAAGGCTCTGAAAAATGAACAACCTTTTTTCCTTTACTTTTATCCTTCATGACAATATCGTCAATCTTTTCAGTAACGACTTCTTCGTCGAGTGGAAACTTTGGTGGGTTTCCATACGTTTCCATTTCTCTCTTAAGTTTGTCAGCGCAAGCTTTTATAGGCATGCCTGTGCAATGAAATCCAAATGGAAACAAAACCTTTTTGCCCAAGAGACGATTGTAGCGAACTGCGAACTGAAAATTACGGTACATTCATACTCACAGATAAATTTCTATATTCAACATTGTGTTTATGATAAGATATCATTTCATGTGATTGACAATATAATAAAATGTAGATGAATGATAAATAAATCAGCTACATTAAAATACCTCGCATTTGGACAGAGAGAAAGTGTGCCCCAGATGAAGACGTCCATTCATGTATGGAAATGGAAAAGTAGCCAAGAACTTTTCATCTGGCGATTGTCTTTGAGACAATGGAGCATCTTCTTCGTATACCTTAGCATTTTCCCATTGCTTTTGGACATCTCTTTCAATCTTCTGCAGGTACTCAACCTTAAAGGTACCTTTTCTTTCCGCTGCCTGTAATATAATAAATATTAACGCGTCACACCTTAGCATATTTTGTACACGTTATGGACTGATGACATTGATCAGAAAAAATGAAAGCCGAATTTGGTCAATGATTTTATAGCTGAGTTATTTCGAGAATACCTGCTCGCAATCACATGAATATACCTGGTGAATTCTGAGCAGATGGGTAGTGTCAAAGAGAGGTTACGTGCTGTTGCGGTATTTGGTATAACGGTACTTTGTAGCCACATTTGGGTTTTTGTGTTTAATATGTAGAATATGAAGATTATACGATAATATTTTCTCTAATAATTACCATATCTGTCTTTCTTTATTTATAAAAGTCGAACGGCTTCCACATATAGCCACGGCTTCGACTCGAACGCATGGACGTTGACTGAAGAATATAAAGACGGATACTCCTGGGTAAATTTTTGTGACCAGTTTTCGGCGGGCAAGTGGGCCCAAGTGGGCCTGGGAGCGTAGGAGTTTTCTGCTCTATCGACTCTACCTAACTAGTTCGCACCGACATTCCTGGCAGCCAAAGTAGTGTCGGTATGGAAGGTTGAGATTGAGTCGGTACAAAGTGAGTACGTAAGACTATTTGTCGACCGCGACTTAGAAATGTCGATCAGCTCGATCATTCCCGTGAGAAGAGGCGTAACAGCGTCCACCGCCAACCATCGCAACGACCTTCAACCACCGTCAACCACCTCAGCCCACCTCCGACCACCTTCGTCTTCCTTGTCCACCTCGTCTCCGTCCACCGCCTCCACGCCGACCATCGACGTCCATGTCATCTTCGTCCTCCTCGACCAGCGCCGATCACTTCCAACCACCTCCAAACACTTCCTACCCCCTCCAGCCGCCGACCGACACCTTATGCCATCTCCGACCACCTCCTACCGCCCCTACAGCCTCTAACCACCTCATACCTCCGACAACCACCACCTACCAGTTCCTACCATCTCCTACCATTTCCGGACACCTCCGACCACCTCCGACCGCCTGTGTCCTCCTCGTCCCCCTGCACCGCCGTGTATTTTATAACATTAATATGCATAATTATTCCAACAACTTTTCATTTGCTCTCTCGATCTTGAATTTTCGTAGGCATGGAATCAAAACGCTGTTTTAGCTAGTCGCAAGTGAAGTATCTACGTTGGGTAGAGAAGCAGAATTGTTTTTCGAAAAGTGTTCGTAATCAGAAAAATTCAGAGTAACTGTAATACATCACGGATGCGCTAATTTTGATCGAGATGAAACGGATGGTCCGTATTTGAGACAGTATTTAACGCAGTGTTCTGATTTAAAGACCTAAAAAGGTGATTGTCGTCGATTTTTATTTATTTTTTTTTTTTGATAGGGAGAGATAGAACGAAGCTTGTTAAAACTTCGAGTGTATTTGAACACATTTGAAAGGTACGAGCAAAAATTTTTATCATCCAACTGCCGCAGTACGACAGCGATATTAGCTGACCCGTTAGCTGAAGAATATATCTTTAGTCAACGGCTGACCACCATAGGGCCTAGCCGCTTGAGTCTGGAATCGGCAGGAAAGATTAAGTGCGTATTTCTTGTCTGAAATGCGAATATTAAAATCATTATACATCTTATCATATATACATACATCACATCATACATCATCATATCATACGTAGCATTAAAGTTCGAAACCAAAGATTGGATGTCGGATGTTCAGAAAGTGACGTCACCCAAAATTTTTTTCTCTTGACGTCATCGATCTAAAATCAGCTAGTTGAATTCCTCAGTCTGGGAACAACCGCGCAATAGAGCGGGCGGATGAGAATCGCGCTCCGCAGATTTCGAGTGCCGGGTTCTCTACCTCCTGGATCCTGCGCTCCGGGTCCGCTTCCTGGTACAACTCGACATCCAGGAAAAGCGCTCCGTAGTTTCTGCGCTCAAGGTCCACTACCAGCAGGAACTTGACTTCCAGGACAAGTGCTCCGTAGTTCTGGCTGTCCAGGCCCACTACCTGCAGGAACTAGACTTGCAGGTCAAGCGCTCCGTGTGTCCTGCGCTTCAGGTATGCTACCTGGGGAAACTTGATTCAGGGAAAAGCGCTCAGTATTTCGTGCGCTCCAGGTCCGCTACCTAATAAAACTCGACTTCCAGGACGAACGCTGCGTGGTTCCTGCGCTCCAGGTTCACTACCTGGTGAAACTCGACTTCCAGGACGAACGCTCCGTGGTTTCTGCGCACCAGGTCCGCTACCTGGTAAAACTCAACTTCCAGGACAAGCGCTCCGTAGCTTCTGCGCTCCAAGTCCACTACCTAATGAAACTCGACTTCAGGGACATGTGGTGAATAAGGAGGAAGAGGACGAGGATTTCTGCTCAGTGAGTAAAACATTTTTATAATATTTAATGGCTATTGTAATTATATTTTATCTGAAATTTTTTGAAGCTTGTTACGTTTACAATAGATCATTTCAATTCATTTTTCGCGCAAGCACAAATTCGGTAGCTGTGAATGCGCTAATGGGATTAATAATATTGTTAATTACTTAATTGATTATATTATTCCTTACGGATTGTTTTCGATGTTTTCTTATACTGAAAATATTTATTGCTATTTCAGGTATAACCCGAGGTGATTGGAGGTGGTTGGAGGTGGTCGGAGGTGAACGAGGAGGAGGACGAGGAAGACAAGGAGAACGAGTTGGACGACAAGGACGAGGATTTGTGCTCGGTGAGTAAAACATTTTTATAATATTTGATGACAATTGTAATTATATTTCATCTAAAATATTACAGACTTGTCACGTTTACAATAAATTGTTTCAATTCATTTTCCGCGCAAGCACAAATTCGGTAGCTATGAATGCGCTAATGAAATTATTAATATTGTCAATCACTTAATTAATTATATGAATCCTTACGTAATGTTTTTGATGTGTTCTTATACTGAAAATATTTATTGCTATTCCAGGTACAACCCGAGGTGGTTATCGGTGGTTGTTCGAGGTGGTTGGCGATTGTTGGAGGTGGTCGGAGGTGGACGAGGAGGAGGACGAACTGAACTGAGTCTCAAAGCCCTGTTGACATAAAAGCAGCTATTCGATAGAAATTATAGTTTATAGTTTACACAGCCCATTGCATGATATTTCATTATAAATACATATGTTTCAACGTATTTAGGAATAATTTATCAAATATACAGAGGAGATGTGCAAATAATAAATGAATTCGACCGCAATTTGATGTATTCATTAGAGCTTTAACAATAAATTTAAGCTTTGTTACCTCTTTTATTTTATTATGGATAATCAAAAACATTTCCGACTATTCGTGCTGTGGAAGCATGGGGATTAAGCCAAATGTAGCAAAAGATTAGAAACAGTGTATGTAGAGTACGGGTATTTTTCTGATAATGCAAATAGAATAGAATACAACGCCTTGCGAATTAGCTTTTCAGACAGAGATGAATGATGAATTTTAAGGACTGCATTATCGTTGTTGAATACTCTATGCCTCACGGGAAAAGAAAATCTGTAACGATAAAATTACGCACCGGATCATCGTCGACTTTAACTTTTGAAATGTCCTACCATTTTCGAACACCTCCTACCTCCCCCTGCCACCTCCCACCATCAATGGCCACTTTCGACCATCCCCTATCACCTTCTGCCAGCGCCGACCACCTCCTACCATTTCCGAACACCTCCAACCATCCTATTTACCTATATTACTAGATTAGCTATGATATGAAGAGAAGAATTATTCATTTCAAAATGGGATTCTATTCGACGCGCGCTCCATGTATTCCATAACATTAGTATTCATAATTATTCCAACAACTTTTCATTTGCTCTCTCGATCTTGAATTTTCATAGGCATAGAATCGAAACGTTGTTTTAGCTGGTCGCAAGTGAAGTATCTGCGTTGGGTGGAGGAGCAGAATTGTTTTTCGAAAAGCATTCGGATGGAAAAAAATTCAGAGTAACTGTAATACATCACGGATGCGCTAATTTTGAACGAGATGGAATGGATGCTTCGTATATGAGACGGTATTTAACGCTGCGTAGTGGTTTAAAGACCTAGAAAGGTGATAGGGAGAGAAAGAACGACGCTTCTTAACACTTTGAGTGTATTTCAACACACATTTGAAGGATAGGAGCGAAATTTTTCATCATTCAACTGTCGCAGAACGGCAGCGTTATTTAACCGACCCGTTCACTGAAGAATATATCTTCAGTCAACGGCTGACCATCGAAGGGCCTGGCCGCTTGAGTCTGGAATCGGCAGGAGAGATGAAGTGTGTATTTCTTGTATGAAACGTGAAAACTAAAAGCATTATACATCATATCATATCATCATACATCATACATCATACATCGTACATCATACATCGTACATGATACATCATCATACATACTATCAAAGTTTGAAACCATAGTTTGGATGTCGGACGTTCAGAAAGTGACGTCACCAATTCAAAATCAGCTAGCCGAATTCCTCAGTCGGGAAACAACCGCGCAGTAGAGCGGACGCATGAGAGTCGCGCTCCGCAAATTTCGAGTACCGGGTTCTCAACCTCACGGATCCCGCGCTTCGGGTCCGCTACGTATTTCGAGTACCGGGTTCTCAACCTCCCGGATCCCGCGCTTCGGGTCCGCTACGCGGTGAAACTCGACTTCCAGGATAAGCGCTCCGTGGTTCCTGATTCACGTTTACAATAAATTATTTCAATTCGTTTTTCGCGCAACCCCAAATTCGGTAGCTGTCAGTCCGCTAATAAAATTTCTCGACTTCCAGGATAAGCGCTCCGTGGTTCCTGGTTCACGTTTACAATAAATTATTTCAATTCGTTTTTCGCGCAAGCCCAAATTCGGTAGCTGTCAGTCCGCTAATAAAATTTCTCGACTTCCAGGATAAGCGCTCCGTGGTTCCTGGTTCACGTTTACAATAAATTATTTCAATTCGTTTTTCGCGCAACCCCAAATTCGGTAGCTGTCAGTCCGCTAATAAAATTTCTCGACTTCCAGGATAAGCGCTCCGTGGTTCCTGGTTCACGTTTACAATAAATTATTTCAATTCGTTTTTCGCGCAACCCCAAATTCGGTAGCTGTCAGTCCGCTAATAAAATTTCTCGACTTCCAGGATAAGCGCTCCGTGGTTCCTGGTTCACGTTTACAATAAATTATTTCAATTCGTTTTTCGCGCAAACCCAAATTCGGTAGCTGTCAGTCCGCTAATAAAATTTCTCGACTTCCAGGATAAGCGCTCCGTGGTTCCTGGTTCACGTTTACAGTAAATTATTTCAATTCGTTTTTCGCGCAAGCTCATATTCGGTAGCTGTCAGTCCGCTAATAAAATTTCTCGACTTCCAGGATAAGCGCTCCGTGGTTCCTGGTTCACGTTTACAATAAATTATTTCAATTCGTTTTTCGCGCAACCCCAAATTCGGTAGCTGTCAGTCCGCTAATAAAATTTCTCGACTTCCAGGATAAGCGCTCCGTGGTTCCTGGTTCACGTTTACAATAAATTATTTCAATTCGTTTTTCGCGCAACCCCAAATTCGGTAGCTGTCAGTCCGCTAATAAAATTTCTCGACTTCCAGGATAAGCGCTCCGTGGTTCCTGGTTCACGTTTACAATAAATTATTTCAATTCGTTTTTCGCGCAACCCCAAATTCGGTAGCTGTC